>NC_135707.1:15655015-15856056 GCF_964276395.1 Gasterosteus aculeatus | reverse complement strand
ATACATTTCAACACTTTAGCATTTCCTTCAAGGGCTGATAGAGCATCTTTCGTGGTAGAGTGCATATTTATGGCCTTCCTCCTCATTTGAATTGTTTTAGTTTTTTGATTGTGGGATGCAGGGAAAAGACAAGGTCTCTTGCTGTGAATAGGAAACCAATTAAATATACAATCACTGTCACAGTCACACACCTTTGATGTGAGTTTATTGTAAACAAAAGTGCAATACTCTCATGGTAAAGCGATTTGTATGACGGGTAAAGACATTCACTTTGATTAAAAGCATTCCGACTGTTTCTGTGTAAAAAGCACTTTAACACTTAAAATTACGGCACACAAACTTTAGAGCAGCTTCAAAGTGAGGAACAGTTATGGATCAGCCTGAAAAATGAATGAATCATCAACGAGTTACTTAACACAGATAATCTCAGAATGAAGGACTTAATAGAAGGTTATACTGAGTTACTGGAGCACAGCCTGTAAGTCACTTAGATAATATTCACAAAATCATGAATACTAAATTAAGATCATATTCTTAATGAGTACTTCTTAAGAAGCACAACACAAGTGATTGGTTACTCCTTTTTTAGTCGTTGCTCACTCTTTTTGTGCAAATTTAAACTAAAATATTGTTATTAATGCTCTTTCCTGATGCCGTTATGTGTCAGTAAAGCATCAACACATGAAAAGTAGCTCCTTGGTCACCTCATTCTTAAAGCCGCATCAGCACTTTAAGTGAAATATACGCAGTGCGCTTTTCAAATTGTATACGAACCCAATTGAGAAAAAGCAGACCCAGGAAAACCACAGGGGGTAACGTATGTCCCACAAACGTTTCCCCAGCAACAGTCAGTCCCGCTGATGTTTATGTCTCTAAGCAAACCAAAGTATATTATTTACTAATCCACTGCTAGTTAGATTTGCGAGTGGTTGATCCAAACGTTTCATTGTCAGTTAGCATGTGGTGTTCCTGTCTCTCAGTAGCCCCTCAGGTAAATTATTGTTTTGGTAGATTTGAGGATTGATGCAGACCACGGTTCCTTTTTTCTATTGGAAGGCTAACTTGACACTTAAAACCTCAAGCCGATTGAACATCAACCCCTCTTACTCCTCTTGAAATAAACTAATACATTGAGGAAGTTTTCCCAGTGCTGGATTACATTTTTCAAGCCAGTTAGCACATGAATGACTGAAATAATGAACTTAAACATACGTATATCTGATTCAAATGCGCAGCAGTTGGTCACCGGCATTGTTGGTCTCTCCACACAAACCATGCATAAATCAGTCATCACCTCGTCCTCTTTTCTCTCTGTCTGATTATGATGCTAATATCATCATTCGAAACAAAGAAACAATCCCAGTGACAGAAATGAGGGCCGCAGCGCTGCGGTTCACAAAAGAAGGAAAGTATAGAGGTATTATGTGGGCTACAAGACTGCGGGGCAGAGGGTGATGCCTACAGAGAGGTTGCATCGGCTTGCTAACGTGAACACCTGATTTATGCACAATCCATTGTGTTCAAATATCATAAATTGATGCGTGAAAATGCCGCCCCCTTCCATCATGTGCCGAAATTATTATTTATGTGTTTGCAGAACGGCAGAGAGACAATTAGTCATATTTGTATGCTGAAATTAATTGAGAGAGATGCGGGGGATAAAGAGAGAGAACAAAGACAGCTTTTTTGTCACTTCTTTCCATCTGACAGGGATAATTAGATATATGAAATTGAAATTCCTCACCAGGGGGTCTTGTTGACAGCACTATTTTCTGTTTCCACTCCTCTCTCCTTCTTCTTTTGTGTTCCTGTTTATGCTAATCTGGACCCAGTGTTTTTCTCTGCCCACTCAACACAGCTTCTGATTTCATTCACGAGCAGCCTATTGAAGCCTCCCTTACCTGTGATTTAATAAGGGGTTTATATATTTTTCAATATCATTAGTACAATTTATCTATCTCATGTCCATGGTTATGGACCCACAATGTTCATAAAACATCATGAAATAAATGAGCACAGGGATGTAGGAATGGGATGAAGTAAACCAATAAATGTTCATTATTTTCAAAATCATTGAAGCTCAGGCTGTTTTCATACCTCATTTTGTATTTCATGACAGAAATTAGATTTCAAAATCCTCTTTTTAGAAATTTCCTTAAACTTTTAAAGTCACAAGACAGCGAAATTAACTCTACATGAACCGTTTGACTGTTACATTTGACTATTTATTCATAAACTATTGCGGCACCTTTAAGAAAGTCGAAGTGGCCTATTGCTTGGCCGCCAGAATCCTCGAAAGCCGCTGAAAAAAATGAGTTTCTAATATTCAAGTATTCATTTTTGCCCTTCATATCCGTGACAGCGTGTCCTTGCTGGCTGCCAGACGACTTGAGGGCTACATTTTATGCAATTTCCCAAAAATATCACAAAATAAAACTATTTGTTGTTTAGTTTGACCTAAATTTATAGGTCATTTTCAATCAATGAAAGTGACGTGTTTCACACCTGGTGCAGTCAGTGAACACAAGGCCAACGGCTGCTTTTATTTCCCCGAAAATCCAGTTAATATTTGTATATCTGTTTTTTTTTTACTCAAATATGTTCATTAAATTAGTGAGTATTTGTTGGCAGCCCTACTGACAGCTGCACACAACGCACAACTAATAGATACGTCCCTTTGACATCAAGAGCTCGTGCACAACTTGAAATCACTCGGATTAACGGTTGAGAAAGTGACCGACGTGCACACACACACACACACACACACACACACACACACACATATGCATACATACACACACACATATATATATACATACACGCATGAACATAGAACATTTTTGTTACATTGTATTTATTTGTTCAGGCGTGGACACTTCCCTTATTCTGTGCATCTGTGTCATTTGTCATCGTCACTGCTTTGAGTTATGTGAACCAAGCTCGCAGCATCAGAGAGGAACGTCTGATAAAAGAACATTGCGGTTTGAGTGGAATTATGGGTTATGTCACCTTTCACCACAAAACTAGTAGGGGACACTCATAGTTTTCCTTTTACATGAGAAGCAGCCACTGAAATGTTTCTCACAGCTGAAAGAGACGAAGCGTCCCATCACGTGACATCAGCAGAGACGTGTGAACATGTTCGGTTCATAATATGTGGACACAGGTTCACCACGGTTACAAATGATGCATATTTATAAATGTTACTGCACTTCAGCTTCACTACTGTCTATCAGACAGAACATTTTTTTCCTACTTAATGACTGAGCTTTTTTGCTCTCTTTCTGGACCCCAATTTTATCACAACTAAAAAAACAAAACCGCTGGGCCAATAATTGACTTGAGATTAGAGATTGTGGCTTGAGTAAAGTAAAGGATGGGTGGAGAGAAGATGGAGCGTGGTTGTTATAGGAAGGAAGGCAGGATGCAGATATGAATTGAACCGGAAAGTGCCTTGTTTCTAATGCTTGCCACATTTGCTCTTGAATGAAGGTCTAATTACCCAACGGTATTTGGTGCCAGCGTTCCCAGGTCCCAGCAGCCCCTGGGCCAGTGCAGGCACTGAGCGTCCAGAGCCAGCTGCCTCCCAAACATTTGCAGGTATACAGGCTCGGCTAATAGTCCTACCACAAAGGAGATAGATGAAAGAGCAGCAAACTGCTGCCAGAAGCCCTGAGAGGATTCATGTAAAGACAAGAGGGAGATGTAGGGATGTAGAGACCTGTTACGCGCTGAACGCTGCACCGTTTTTAATAAATATGCATATTCTTTATCTCAAAGGTTTGAATATCAGATAGGATCAAGAGGAGGGAAGTTAGAGGTCTGTTTGGGCATTGGTTCCCAACCAGTGGGGCGCAGACCGGTATCGGTCCAAGGGCCACAGACTTGGTACCACACAGCAGAGAAGGAAAAACAAATCCCTAATATTTTTGTTGAATATTGTTCAGTTTTATTTTTGAGCCCACCCCAATATAAGGGTGTTTTTTCATTTGAAAAGCCCCTTCCAGAGCCACAGAGGACGTTATACAACTTTTGTGTCAACAAAGCCGTGACTAAATGTGAGTAAAATTAGTGGAGTGCACCTTTAAAATGAAAACATTAAATGGTGTGCAGGCATGCGATCCACTCTGTCAGACGACCGAGCTTCAAAAAAATAAATTGCTCCCATTCGTGTGCTTGTGTCCGTGTGAAGAGTTTTGCGAGAGTGTAGTAAAGGGAAAGTGAGTGATCGTCTAACTGTGTGGGATATGATTTAAAAAAAACAATGAAAGACCGCGGCAGGGTGGGACGGAAACATCGCCATGTCGACAGGACTCTAGATCCATCCCCAGGAACAGAAGTTCCCACAAGCTGGATAAACATGCAGTTTGGTGGAGGAATTGCCTCTTCAACACTTGTTGTAGCCACACAATTACTCATCAGGCTACTAATTCTTTAGGATCCCTCATGTAATTGTGTATTCCCAATCCCGGTGAATGACATAATTACATTTCTTGAAAGATAACAGTGGACTGTAGGATAGAGGAATCAGCGAGTAGGGAGGATGAGCGGAGCCGGACGTTTTTACGGCCTGCAGTGTTACTTGAGCTCGTTTTCTCAGATGCCATGTGTTCGATGGCTCAGCAAGGAAAGAAGTGATACAGCAGCCCTGAGGATGCAAACTGAATATTCGTACGGGTTGAGAGAGAAGCAGTGAAGGACACAGGGCGAAACTGGCCATCCAAACACTTCAAATGAGTTTATTTCCTGAATGACTCGTCTGCTGCAAACATCTCCCACCATATATGTCCTTCGGCGCTGGGATATCCAGCGTGTGTTCTCTTGCGTCCGTCTCTCAGCGAGCTCACACGTGCACATCGGCATTTGTGTTTTCACATGTAATTACTGTGAATCAACTCTTTGTGCGTGGTCATAAAACACGAGAGAAGGAACATTGTTATGCTAGTGGGGCACCTCACTAAAACGCTCCAGTGACGGAAAATGAAAAGCTGTAATTCCTCCTGTGAGGTGAAGTCTGACTTGTCGGAGTAAAGCACTTCCTATCCTTTTGTTCGGATCTCAAAAGGAATTATGGGGGAGAGAGTTAGATATGGCTGTTAATAAGTCCAGCGAGCCCTGACCAGATGAATGTCCAAGTGATTTAGACCATAACACTTGTACTTTAGTAATAAAACCAGATTCATTTAACTTGGAAATCCTTATTTTGGACAAACAGAGAACACAGCGTTTTATCCTGCACACAAGTATAAAGTCTGAAATATCAAATGTATGTTTGGTTCCACAATTAAGTAAAAAGTAAATAACATATTTTCTCCTAACAAATACAAAGTCACACTTGATAACAAGAGTACATGTGGTCCCATCTGTGTGTCACCTACTCACACCAATCATGTTGGGTTATTGTCCTGTGTCATCCATGGAAGGCACATTTTTGGGAAGAATTGATCAGCCATCAGCTCTTATATTGATAAGCAAAGAGGAAGCAGAGGAGCTGGGGCTTGGTTGGCGGGGGGGGGGGTGCATGGAGATCAATGGGCTAATAAAACAAATCAATGGAATGAAACCACGGAAAAAAGTGAAGTCATTAATTTGCAGAGACAGGATGATCCCACCAACCACATGCATTGATTAGAAATGAGGTCTGTGGAGAACCTTCGGGGGGTATCATATTAGTGAAGGGGAGCAATGGCCAGGGTGTGTGTGTGTGTCTGTGTGGAGGGGTGAGAGGGGGGGGGGGGGTGCTTTCCTCCCGGGGTTTGCTGCTGTACTGGTGCAGGAGAATAGGTTAACTGGCGGATCAATGGCCTCTCCAGCATAACTCCTGAACGACGGTGGCTCTGCGTTTGCGCTCTGACCCAAAGTCAACACATTATCTGCAGGTGTGATGTTTTTGCTCCGCTTATGAGCACGGTCTCATTGATCCCCCCCCCCCATGACCCTCCCCACCCCCTTTCTTTTCTTTTCAAACCAAGTGTACTCAAGCATGATTATGATATTGAATACATCATAGTGTACAAAAGGGTCTGCAAAACAGGTCAGAGGTGAGGGCTAATGTTCCATTTTTATCATTATAATTATTGTTAATCATGATTTGTGATCAATACTATTGGAGTTATCCAGGCCGAAGTCGGGTTAAGGCGGCGGTGGAGGCCCCCGCCGTGTGGTTTGGTAAATGAGGGCTTTAATGCGGGAGGTGGAAACACACACAGGCACAGACTTAATGTGAGATGCCCCCTCCCTCCCTCACCGCTCTGCACTGAACAAACGTTCAGAGGAAGCGACTCACGTGAGTCCAACAATTGTTGCACGAAGGGCTTTTCTTTGTCTCGTTGATATGACCACGTTCCGCCTCGTCACCGGCCCACGGGTTTGATCCCAAAACTCAAAGTTGTCCTTTCGGTCGGGGGTTCACCCGATCCGCGCACACAGCGCGGCTTTTCTGCAGCCATTTTGGGAGGGGGGTGTGGGGGGGGGGGGGGGTGGAGGAGGGAGAAGAAAAGCAGGTGATGTGCGATTGACGACTTAAATACTTCATCAATCAATGCTGCAGCCAATGTGTTGTTTGGTGATTGGTGGAGAATTCAGGCAATCCATCTTTCCTCCCGGCGACTGGCATTCAAGATTCTCCTCAGGTTCTCCATGTGTGCCTTTATTTCTTTATTTCCAGGGTGAACCTGTGCTGGAGATATTTGTTTGTGTGTGTTGGGGTAGAGGGGGGGGGTCCACTCTAACCCTTCACCTGTTATTAGAGTCTGTTGGACGGTGGCAGAATGTGCTGCACAAGTCAATTCACTGTCCATCCAGGCACACAAAGTAAATCATACACAACATCAATGTGAAGGAAGGAGTGTAGTTACTATAATTATATAGGAATTAGATTATAGCTAAGTGGATTGGTAGTTTATGACTGCACATGCATTATATTTGATGTTGTGTGCTGGATCATTTTGCTGCAGTCGTAGACTAAAGGAACCTTATTTAGCCTCATGTGCAGGAACATGACTAAACCCTTTCAAGGGTCAAATTCTGCCTTTGCAAAACAAAAACACAATATATTTTTTTCAAATCACCAGAAGACACAATCTTTTTAACATCACATTCACCAGCAGTGAAGTTGAAGATGGGATAGAAAATATCACATTCAACCAATATGTTGATATGTTATGTAAATGAGGTCTGTTGTCACTCTGCTAACCAGCGTCATTTATTTGTATACGGTAAAGGAAATCAATATATTAAATAATAAACATTTTTAGCCACACATGAATACACATATGCTGGTATTTAATGTGGCGCATAGACATTTGCGAGTGACGTGAAATACTTGAATCAGAAACAACCTACAGTATGTTTGTTTAAGGGAATTAAGGATCGTGTCACGTAGTTCAAGGATGTGCCACACTGTTATTAGGCAAATGTGGAGCTCTACGTTATGTATACATGACACCCGCTGGTAGGATCAATTCATGGTGTAGTTCTCATCATTGCTGTTAGAGAAGTTATAATGAGCAAAGAATTTAGTTTGAAGTGAGAGACTCTAACATGAAGCTAGTTAAAGTGATGAAAATATCATCATCATCACAACACATAAACAACATGCATTTTGCAGTGTTCCCGCAAACAATTTTTCTCCATCGTCATCCCACTGTCTCCACCTTCATGTTTAGAAATACTGAAGGCCCTTGTGTTTTGCTTAATTAAAATACATCCTTTTTTGTGTTCCCCTCGGACTCAGCGATAGAATAAACTATGCAATGGGGTTGGCTCCTTGAGGAGTTAGCCAATGTTGTGTCAGGCAGCCACTCACAGCTAAATCACATAGAGAGAGAGAGAGAGACACACAGACACGAGAGGAAAAAGGTTGTGGGTGAGGGCGGAGGCGAAGGGGGGTCGGGGGGGGTCCACTTTGTGTAAACCCTTGGCTTTTCTGACGGAGCAGCGTTTTCATGCTAAGCTCTTAGCTTGATCTGAAATCCTGTCACTTATCCTCAAAATCCAAGATGAAACACTGTCAGATGTAGTGTGATCCAGGAATGTGGAGGCGGACTGACAGGCGGGCCAGCAAGACGTAGTACGAGTGACTGATACGGCGAGTGTGTGGTGTGTGCTTGTTGGTGTGGAGGAGCAGAGAGCTGGAGATACTGTGAGAGGAGGAGATTTAATGCAATGATTTGTCAGAGGCAGAGTGAGTGACTCGTGTCGGTTTAACGACCGGCCACCAAGGACACAGTGGAAAATAAACCCACGTAAACTGTACCGTCCTTTCAATTCGCACATTACAGTTTGTGGACTTTAAAACATAGAAGTTCCGTCTACCTTAAGAATTGCTTATTTCTATTTCACTCTGTGATTATGAAGTCAGATTGATACCTTCCTCTTTTAATTGGTCTTTGTATTTGATTCAGAGGTGGAGCACTGTACAGGGCAACAATCTGCATACTATACGTGTCATTTTGGTTGTGCAGTCAAATGTTTTTTTTGTGGGTGATATTTTAAAGGGTTCGTACGCCCCTCATCTCTAAATAGCTGTAAGGCACGGCTGGGAAATGGAGTCCTGGCATTTTGTTTTGCATCAGTGCTCCATTTTATTAGAGAGGAACAGAATCGCATAGAATAATAATTGGAAAATTGTAAGGCTGCTTTCATTATAATTAGCACGATCGCTGGATGCAATAATCCAATTATTTTACTTAAAAGCAAGTTTCCTCATCCTCAGCAATGTGTTGTGCGGGGATGTGTAACCTCATCCTACATGGACATCCCGGTGAAACGGCAACCTCCCCCTCCCCCACCCTCCCCCCCCTGACATGTAAACACCAGCATGCTTGAGTGTGCTCAGACAGCTGAACATACACTGACATATGAACACCATTTGCGCACATAAACACACACTTACACACACCCCAACAACATGCAAATAATTGAGTAAGATTTGCTGGTACATTAAGTTAATGTGTTTGACATTGGGAGCGGGAGGACATGGTAAGCATGAGGTGGAGTAACCGCGTCTTTCTTCAATCAGGGCACTGCAGGGCTTCATTTTACAACGTGGGCGCAAAGCGAGGCCCGTCAGAGCTAATTAGCACTGTTGCAAATGGATACAGGTCATGGCTCTCAGCGGATTGGTACACACAGGGGGTCACCGGAGGTCAAACCTCCAGTATAGAATGATATAAACAATCATCTATAGACCACAAACCAATCATTCCCTTTTAACGCTATCCACTTCCTGGTTGGGTGCTCTCAGAGGTCAGGGGTCAATGTACAAAAAGACAACTGAGCGGGGTGGGTCTGGGGGTGGGAGGCACATGCTACTGATAATCTATTCATTTATGCATTAGCATTAATGCACCAGCAGAACATCGATATTTGAATAAAACTTGATATGTGTAGCAATTATTTTAACCTTACATATACATTTTTTCTAAATGTGTTTATTATTTTATTAATTTTCTTTTCTTGTTTGTACCTTCATATTTACAATAAAACCTCACAGCACTCTAAAGCAACACAAAATATAACATTTTATTTTAAGTTAATACCACACATCCGCATGTGCTTTCCCCCACATACTAAAAAAAAGTCTCTTCAACATCAGTATGAAGTTCCACAATTAGCTGAGCAGAGAGATAGGACCAAAGAACGGAGAGGAAGGACGGGGGGGATAGGGGGGAACCAACTCTTGAGGAATTGAATTACCAGAGCCTTTTCTCATTATCATTTAGCCGTCTTTTATGGCCCACCAGTAAGAGATGATGTTCCCATGACCCCACACAATAAAGAGACATATTCTTCAATCCTGCCGCGATGAAATTCCTGCAAATAAAACCTTTGTGCCGGGCAACAGCTAATTATTTGACAGATTGGCCCCCTTCTGGATCGGGTTACAGTGTTGGAGTGGCCGTGTTTTTACCCCTCTACCTCCCCTTACACCACCAGCCCCGCGCCCCCCCAGCCCCACTGCAAAGAGGGGCCACTTTGAGAAAATCCCAGAGGGCCTCATTCTTTTCAGGAAGATTATATATTCGCCCCCCCTTCCCCTCCCGCTCTCTTTCCTCCTCTGCTCAACCATCTATCCATCTGAAATCAGGGGAGCGTGGTTTGTGTGTGCATGTGTGTCTGTCTGTTAGTGACAGCAGTCATTTCATAGTTTAAAAGGTGTTCTCAAGCAGAAATATTTAATCTTCCACGGAAATAAAGTTGGATGGCGGAAGAGAGCCAGAGACAGCAGGAGAAAGGGAGCGATTAAAAAAAATAACATGTCCATTACATGTAGTGTATGTGTACTACTACGCATCCAGTGTGTTTTTCCGTAGTACAAAATTAGAGAGTGGGGAACATTAACAGATTAAAGTTTTGGGTGGGCATGCCTTTGGCATTGATTCAGTCCACTAATAACAAGAGTTTGTCATTAGGGTTCGGACATGGACCACCAAGATAAATGCCAACACATGTTTAAATTATCTGGAGAGTAATGGCGTTTTCCTCAGCCCTTTCCCTCCTCATAAAGATCCCTTGTTGACTCAACTATGTAGACATTTTGAGTTATCAGCACAGGTTTAATCTGTTGCTTATTTTGCACCCATGCATATGGTATAATTCAACAGGAAGCATGCATAAAGGTGGTTAAAACTGAACAAATAATTAAAATAAAGTGAGGGGAATTCCATTTGTTATTAATTTGATTTAACTAAAGACAGCCTTTAAAGCTTTGGGTGAACTGAAATAAAAGAAAAGTGTATAAAAACTATCCAACATACAGAAGATTTATAATTAAAAAAAAACTAATGTTACACTAAAGTAGGTTTGTGTTTTCACAGCTTTTAGACACTAATATTATCCTGATATAAAGTAATCAGATTCAACTTATGAAAACAATGTATTCTCCGCTCAATATAATATCAAACATTGACAGCCTTCATTCAGATTTTTGGCTGTGACTCAAAGTGTTTCAACTTAAACTATGAATGAATGGCACCACAATTTGTAGGTTTGTCTTAACACATGTTGTGCTTAAACTGAGTCACCCACAGCACCAAACGACATGTATGTGTATGCCTCATTTTAACCTCAAGTGAAAGACTTTAAAGACTACAACTGGATAAACTTGTTAGGATTCCTCCTAAAACTGGACAATCCGCCACGTTCTCATTGTCCACTCTCTGCCTGCAGCCCGCCAGACGCTTCCCGGGCTGCAGGTTGCATGTCCGGGATGCCCGACTACTGTGCTCACCTGGCATGAACCCAAGCCAGCCGAGCCTGGAGTATTCATTGCTCGACCCGGGTGAAGGTCATGGAGTCCAGCCCTTCCCCGCTCCGCTCCCCAATGAGCAAACATATGGTCACAGAGCACCTTGAACATGTTTGGGTGAGCAGAACTACTCGGCCCAGGCCGCCGCGGCGAAACGAGACGGAGGCACCGAACGGAGGTTCAGGCTCACCTTGCTAAAGCAGAACAAGGATAAGGAAAGAGGCTGCGAGGCTGCGAGGCCGCCAACAGCAGCGGACGCCAGTCACTAGTTGCTCGCACGCAGGAAAGACCACACGGAGTCCCCCATCGAGATATAGCGGACGAAAAGCTCCAACGGAGCTTCCCGGGCGCCTGCTCGGGCACCCTGGTTTTCCGCCGATATAAATGCGTGTAATCATAAAGAGAAACAATATCAGCGGCGCGTTGTTCAAACAGCCGAGCCTCGTCTAATCGCTTCCACGTTTGCTCCGTGTTAAGCTCATTAGTGGGGGACCTAAAGGCATGTCGGAAAATAAGACAAGCGACTAGGAAAAAAAAAAACCAAAATCTTTGGATAATGGATTCTTGCTGTTTTGAGACAGTAAAAACAAACAGGTCTGCGGCTTCGGTAATGAATACGCTGTAAACATCAACCCAGAGCGCGAGTTTATCACAGACGTACAGCTGAAACGTACTTGTGTGTACGCGTGTGCATTCTCACACAGCACAAGCACACCTGTGTGTGTGTGTGTGTGTGTGTGTGTGTGTGTGTGTGTGTGGTGTTGAAGATGATGACTGACTGTTAGACTTTGTGAATGGAATCTCTGGTGTCTGAGCGTTCGGCCCAGGTGGCGACTGGAAGGCCGACTTCATTAGCCTTAAAAGAGGAAACAAAGGAAGATGCGTCGTAAAAAAAAGAAAAAAGTGCCATCCCTCATCTGCGAGGCCACCGCCTGACACATTAGGAATCTGTATGCTCAATTAACCACTGGCAGGCTCATTTTTCCTCTCCCTCTCTCCCTCTCTCTCTCTTCCCGTAGAGCAAGCCAGAGCGTTCACACCGGGGCTAAAACACGTTTATGATGTTTAAACGTATTTGGTTCGATTTGCAGTGAGGGGACGCAGAAAAATGTCTTAAATGTGTGACAATTATTTTAAAATAATCATTGCTAATACTTCTTCGAAGAAAATGAAGTGCATCTTATTGTGCTCCCCAAACCTTTGTCAATAAATTGTACCAACGGTCTTGTTGCAGGAGGAAGAGGAGAACCGGATGGTCGTGAGGACGGGAAGTCATGTGCCAAAGAAATAAGTCTGATTTGCACGTGAGTTTTGTTTGTAGACTTTAGTCTGTTTCAAAGTGTGGTAGGTTGTTTTCACAGGAATTTGTCTATGCATATTACAAATACGGACAACTCAGAAAAAAGTAGAACATGCAACAATTTTCTTGTTCCTATTAACTCCACACACACGGATTTTGTTTTTTCAAACTACCAGCCTTCAGCAGACATTGCTTGAGGCAATCCGATTTACCTTCAGAGTCACCATAGGCTTCATACAGCTTTGTTCACATATGCAACATTGGCCCCAACACTCAAATCTTCAGCGCTGCAGACCTGATTGGCGGTAATCAGCGTGCATAATCTCCTGATCTCCTACCTGATCTCCTCTCAGTACAAACTTCTGCGTGGTGACTTGGCATTTATGCGTTTCTACTTGTTGCACTACAACATCCGTTCAGCACCTTGTCACCTGTTTACAAATTGCCGTCGCCCTTTTGTTGGACTTGGTTAATAAATGCTTTTATTTATTAAGTATACTTGCGTGTCTCATGCTTTTGTCACGGTTTAAGAGTTCGGCTGTGACAAACACGACGTGTTGGCGTTCCTCTTTAACAGTTGCTGGTATAATGCACCATGAAGCAAACGCATCCCCAACATAAAAGTACTAACAATAATCTTTATATAGACAACGTTGACCCCAGTCTTCCCCTTTAATCGACGTGAACATGCACCCACTCACAAAAATCAAACCAGCGCCTTCACCCCCCCTGCAGCATTTCCCCTCTTAAACTGGGTGGCGACCTGAGGATCTTAATCTTTCCATGAACCTCTTGTGAAAAATGACTAAGTGCTATAAGGATCTGGCTGAGGTGGGTTTTTTGGGCGGGGGGCGTTGCTGTGATACGCATCAGCCTTTGATTAACGAGGTGAGCTCTTTAAAATCACAGGGGTCACGGCTCAGGAGGCCTCTGTCCACCACTTCGCCACACTTCACAGGGCAAACTTCTCTTTAATATCGGACCCACCCCCTTTCCCTCTGCGCTGTCCCCCTTCTCGCTCTCTATCTCTCTCACCCTCCATACCTCTCTTTTGAGGTCCATCAGACAGATGAAAAATAGCATGCAGCTGGCCGAGTACTTCCTTCCCTTTTGTCGGGGTCAACAGTTCAGTACGCTGATGGAGACCCTCACACCTTCATTAATAGGAGCCCCCCTGCACTCACACAGGTCGCTGTGCTGCATCGCTGGATGGCCATCACTCCTTCCTTGCTCTGGCTTTTACACTCCTTCATCCCTGCATTAGTCATTTATTATCTTGCTGATAACCGGCTGTTTACCCTATTTGTCTTTTAGAAAGAAGTTGAATATTGAATCCATAACCTTGGTCAGCACATTTTTTAGGAACAGCTTTTAATCAAAGAATCTTCCAATTCATTTAAGCTTTAGATAACACGATATCGCACCAACCAACAACACCCATTGTGTCATGTGCCTTTCAATAAAGCTTTTTAAAGGGAATATTTAGAGTCGTTTTGGGATGTTCAGTAGGTCCAAATAAGTCTCTTTGGGCAGTAAGCAATGCAGTAAAACAATTCTTACAAAAGATGGTCTTAATAATAATATTATGGCACAACTGGATCGGTCATAGATGATGAATCTCGATGCCTGCTTTATTAGGGGCGCGGAACAGAACCGACCGACAGCAGAGGCCCGGCTGCTCGCCCTCAGACTGCGCTCAACGAGAGGCGCCGTCATAATGCTGCTGAGCTGCTAGTTTCCTTCATTATGGAGATGCACAGTGCCTGATCAGAGGCGCCTCGGTGTACACGTGTGTGTGTGTGTGTGTGTGTGTGTGTACTGGTCTGTGCCGATTAAGAGGCGGATTAGCCCTCCATCCTGAGAAGCGAGGCGACCAAGGGGGTTGTGCGGGGGGAGGGAGGTGGTGGTGATGGTCGTAGTGGGAGGAGGAGGAGGAGTGGGGTGTCCCCCTCCTGGAGACAAGCCCTGACCTTCTCATTTCATCCTCATTAGTATCTCGTGTCAACAGAGCAGCCACTCCTTAATCATCTGCTATCATCCCAGGCCTGCACAAACACACACACACACACACACACACACACACACACACACAAATAAAGACACAATAAAGACAAACCTGCCCAGGCTACTTTTACAGATAGAATTGTTAAAATTCATTTAACAATATTTCTTTTCTATCACAACAATTTCACATGAAGAACAAGTGATATATTAAAAATCTCATCCCTCCGTGTATCGACAAACTACCTCTGTATTTTCTACCCATTACCATGCAGCAAACTACGCATTCATCAGACTTGGCTAATGGGACGGTGTAGTGAGAGGGCCGGCAGAGGGTGGGCTGGTATGAGTGTGTCGGCCTCCGTGCCACGGAGACCCCCGGCAGGGTCGGGGGGAGCAGGGGCTTGGGGTGCCAGCACAAATGAGCGCCATTCATTTCCCCTCTTCGGCATATGGTGGCCCATTGTCCTCGGCCACAGAGGCAGAAGTGATGCAATTTGTTGGCATGTCCTGTCATTTCACAAACTGCCCACTGAGGCTCTGGCAAGCAGAAGACAAGCAAGGGCAGCTTGTTGTTCCACACTCTAACGTGAACAAGACGTATGCAGTAAATATTTTGATGATGACAATGCAGCGAGAAACAACTGAATTAATTAGAGTACGTCTGCAAGAAGATTATACAAGACAGTATCTGTGTCAATCCCACACAGTTGTTTTCAGGTTATAACAGAAGCTTATCCTCATTTCAAGAATAAGATGTGATCTAATCTCGGCATTAAGACATGATTTATAGGCAAAGAAGATGCTCGTGGCAAAACAACAAATATAGAAAAACACCAAAACGCTGCACTGAAAAAAATTGGAATCAAAACCAACAAAGAGAGAATAAACAGCGAAACCTGAGAGTTGAGGGAGAGCGAACTGGGCAGAACAGCCCGTTCCTCGTTTCACTTTGCCAAGGATCAAGCTACTGTCTGACGAGAGAGGGGAAGGAGTCTTGTTTAACTTCCCGAAAAAAAGCAAACTTTTGACATGAGGTGCACAATATGAGCAATGCAGCAGCAGAAAGCAAGTAAGTGTCTAGACACTACTGCATTTAGGTCAGACAGAGGAAAACATATGATCACAGGGTCACGCACAAAACGATGGTAGTATATGGTGTTGACAGGCGTTTGGATCGCCGGGTCAAAAGTCAGTGAACCCATTCCACACTGTGTGTGTGTGTGTGTGTGTGTATGTGTACTGCCTCCCTGCTTCACTGGGTGGTTTCACTCAATACTGGCTGTATCAGCTGGAGGTTTTTGATGTTCGTTGTCCGCACAACATGCAACCACAGCCTCTTTCTTCATGTGTGCGCTCTGTGTGTGTGTGTGTGTGTGTGTGTGTGACGGGAACAGAGGCTGTTCCACTGAGCTCCTGAGAAGAAATCCACAGAGGGCAGCACCTTCAGACAGAAGTCAACCTCACTTCAACCGCTGTGAAGATTGATGACGTTGGTCCTCGTTTTCAGTGGGAGTAGGAAACAAGTGGCCCTCCGAGACTCATTACACCTCGGCAAGATTTGGCTAATGGAGTGACATCGCTCCTGACTACCAGATTCATCATTTCTTTTTCGAAAAAAAAAGGCCAGCTACAGAACTGTACCAAAATTAGACATGTCCTGTACTGTTTTGTTGACTGTCGGATTCAGCCAGTCAGGCTGAGGTCCGTCTAATACCCCGATCGTATATCCCTGACCTCAACCCTGGCCACACTCTCCTGCCCACTTCCCCCCCTTTGTTCTTCTTGCCACCATGCTGAGGTACTCGAGATCCCTCTCCGGCCCTATCCTTAACCCTCCACCCCCGCCAACCCCCGACCTGTCAGGGACAGGCTTCCCATGTCCATCAGTGGGTGATGGATGAGGTGGGAGGTCGTCACCCCACTCTGAAGAGTTCACTGATCCTATCAGCCATGCAGACACCTCCAAATCATAGAGGGGGACGTTGCTAAAATGATACATTTTGGGAGAGCGACTGGAAAACAGGGTCCCTGCTGCTTTGTAAGATTTACTTTGAGAGAGGTGTTTTATTGACAGTAAGTCATACTTCTGAATCCCATCAGCTGTCGAACATTTCTGATGTCATATTCAAGGATACCAGGAAGGAGGGATCTTAAACTGACGACAGTTTGTGGGGAGAATAAGGTGAATAAGGTCGCGCTAGTCGCAGTCATTGACTTTCAGCAACCAACCCAAAGCAGCAGGGCGCTCACCCCTTTCTCACTCCAAAACCAAGGGGTGTATTTCTTTTAAAAACGTGTTGTCTTCAGACCTCCCAAGACCTTCAGAATGTAAAGTCTACGGATTTCCCTTTTTAATGTATTAAATGATGATGAAAGTTAACAATAAATGACTTTTAATGATGAGAATGATGATGAGGATGGAGGATTCATAATGCGACGTGCACCCGGTAGGGGTCCTGTGGAAATGGAAGGGGCTGAACCTGTAAATGATTGTTTGTTGCATTATACATTTCCAGTGGTGTGACGTATGAAGATGTATCGCATTTTCCTTTCAACTTCTTCTCCGATAGATTTCTAACGCTCGGTATATAAATCGAAATGATTTCCTGAAAGTGATTTTCCGTAAAAACGCAATGAAATGTGATTGCGCCCTGGTGTAAACTAGTGCAGTGTCTCACCCCTGACTGACCTCAAATTGCCTCTTGATGCCGATGGCGCTGCAGGAAAACGCTCGTCCTATTGGCTCATTCCACATACGTCCTGCTAAACAAAGCTATGGGTCATAGTCTCTGTATGAATTGTTGTTGTAGTGAAAACCTGGAGACGGCAAACTGTTCCCATGTAAGTCTGTTCTTACTGCAACAGAGCGCATGGCAGCCAAAGGAGACTGTGGGTTTCTCTCATGCCATTCAGTCAGACGGAGATTGATATACTATAAACCCACGAGAAAAATAAACAATACACAATAGTGTCAAGCTTCGCCACTGACAGGGGGCATAGATCAATGTTATTTCCCGCTTTTGCAAAAATACCTAATTCCCCTTATTTAATCAAGCGCTTCCTTGCTCGGGCCCCTGCGACTGATTTATGACAGCCGCTGCCTTTATGAGTACCTGTTTCATTTTCTTCTCTCTGCTCTGACACCTAAAGTGATAGGAATTTTATGCTTTTGATAACAATATGAGTCTCACTTTGGCCCACAATTCACGGCCCTGTCAGTGGCCGATAAATAACAACAGGGGAAGAATTCACAAGCTCTGCCGCGACAAAGCATCCGTCCAATGGGATTTACCTTGGGATGGAAGCAGAGAGGATGGAGCTATGAATAGAAAGGAAATAAAGAGGAGGTGTTGTGGGGGGAGGTAGTGGGGGGTGCAGCACAGGAGGTGACGTCCATCGGAGGAACGCAGGATCTCAGTAAAAGGTCATGTCAGCCAGAGTGAAAGTGCAAAGTGTTTCCCCCTGTCGCCTCATCAGGAGTCATAATTGGTGCGCTGTCATATGAACAATTTTGATAATGTCACATGAGCATAAATGCCAATGCTTTGACACCCGGTTCTCTGGCTATCATAAGTATGTACAGCGGGGGCTCTCAAACATTTTTTCATGTCAGGGACACTCAAGTAAAAAAAATCATTAGAGGTCGTGGACCTCCATCTTGTCTCTCATCCCCGAGGCGGAGAGCCCTGATGCTGTTGGTCTAGTGAGGATTTTTACAGTCAGCGCTTTCCTCACTTTAGACGTTTGTTTTCACCCCCACTTATTTCAGCGAGTGCTCCCAAAACCAAGCACGTGCATGTTTAATTGATATGAGGAGCGCAAAGTAAGAAGTCAGGCGACGCTCTCGTACCAGCTGAAAAGTATTTTCCCTTCCAAACCAGCTCCCTCGTAGCTCTCTCCCTCCCCCCTCCTCCGTCCAATGCGTAAATAAAGAAAAGTGTGAGAAAGAAATACCAAAACAAATCTCATGTGTATGTAAAATAATCTCCTAAACGGCGCCCAGAGGGGTTTAGATGGATTTATATTGCCTCTTCACACATTCGTTGACAAATTGGCCGTTTCTGTGTTGTTGCCAAAAAACCTGCTGGTTACCAAGGCAATGCCGTTAAAGCGGGTGGAAATGTCTCTTTACGTGTGATGAAGTCAAACAAAGCTGACGCACTGTACCTGCTGACCAAATCCAAGGAATAGGAAGTAAAATGTCAAACATTTCCAAAGAAAGCTGCCGTAAACTGTGGTTATGGAGACTATTACGAATCACCGCCCGACCCCAATGGCCCCTTTGTTCCAACCCCTCCGGGTCCTTTCTAAGTGAATATTATGGCTCTGGGTGAATGGAGAGAGGGAGAGAGATGTTTTTTGTGCATCCCTACTTGAGTCCTGTGTGTGTTTGGCACCGGGGCCTCGAAAAGAGCTCAAAGAAAAGAAAAGACAGGGTCACGACAACTATTCCGTCCTGGAGGGGTGTGAACCGCCACAGACTCTTGGCACGGGCACAATGGAGAGAGGCACGGCAGCGCCCAGGAGCCAGCCCGACGGAGACAGAAGACGCTCGGGGCCAAACCAGCGTCTCAGTGGGGCCGCAGAACAAGAGGAGGGAGGCCGGATCAGAAGCAGAGGGGAAAATTGAGGCAGATTTTCTTGCAGGTGTTGAGATAATAGACGGACAAATGAACTAATTGTTGGAACATTTCGGGGGAGAGTCGGGTGGGGAGGGTCGGGTGGGGGGGGGGCGGAGCTCAGACGGGTTTGGCGCGGAGGTTCAGAGATCACAGAGATCACAGAGAAGCGTCATTTAAATTACAAAGGCAAGCCGTCTGATGTGTGCGAACCTGAAAACGATGACAGACACAGGAAGTCTTTCGTATCTGACATTATGGTTCCAAGATAATGCACCCTGATGACTTTGAGCTCGGTTTACCGTCATTATCTCCACATTGTGTTCCGGGCTAATTAGCACACTAAAAATTGACACAGGTTGGCGCAAAGCGCTAGCTAGCTAGCTTACAGTAAACGTAGCTGAGATTTGTTACATTCTGGTGATCAAAGTTGATTAGCTTTTAGTACAAACCTTCATAGCCTATAGATATTTAAATATAAAACTATTTTTTAGAACAAATTTTAGTGATTGTGGTGGACATTATCTACAATTTTGTTTTCTTTATTGGTACATTGATGCTTGTTTAACCCTTTTAATGACTTTGTAGCATGCGCTCTTTTTTATATCCATTCATTTTGTTTCAATATTAATGTTTTTTTATCCCAGCAGATTTTTGATTCATACCCGAGCAACCCTTATATTACCTGGTCATGCCGTGCACTGTATTAGTTCATACAGTATTACATTAGGTGCAGACCTTTAGCACAAGAACACATTTACACACATGCTCATTGAGGAGCTCCAGTTTAAATGGCTCAGAGACACGGCTCGGCCCTATTCATACTCTCTGGTGAGAGAAGCCAGGATGTATGTGGAACATCACACTTTTAAGAGCGTGAGCTTCAACTCCCCTGGGTCATTTTCTGCTGTGGTCTTAATTGAGAGTGTTCTGAAAAATCATTACTATATTAATGATTTAACACAAAGTAACTACCTGCTTTTTTCCAGCAGGAAAGGGAGATTTGCTTCGAATCAATATCCATGCACGCTCATTATAAGGGGGGTAAAGTTATAGTAATTAGGCAGACACCAATAACTTTTTAATGATCTTTGTTTTTAATTGCATATTATCGGGCTGCACAGTCCGTGTGTTTGTACCCAAATACGAGATAATGGTAAGGGGAGAAGTAGATAAAAGAGAGGAGGCACCTGTAATTATGTTTTACCTCAGCAACAGCACTGATGGTCTGCGGCGTGCACGGACCATCTCTTCTTTTCTTTTGTGCATCACTCTTCTAGCATCGTGCCTAATGGCGTGTTTGTTGAGTAACACCACTTCCCTTTCTGCTCTCCTTTGGTTGGAGGAAGTGAAAGGACGGTCACAAAGAAACAGTGTGAGGAAGTTCAAGAGTAAAATCAAAACATTATTAATATACTAGTGGTGTTACGGGATGTAGCAGGATGTTACAATCCGGATGCCCAACAGACAGGTGAAGTGAAAATGACCAACAGCACACAGTCGCTTCTGCAAACAGTTGTGTGCGCAGTGTTGGGCCGTAAGCGGCACAAAAAGTAACGGAGTCACTGGTTCAATTCAATTTCTTATTCTCTGAATCAAATTACTTTTTGTTTTTTTCAGCTTTTTTCATGGTTAAGTTGTGAGGTTGCGTTTACACAAGCTACATCCCAAACCGTCCCACCTCTCAACACTTCACTGGCCAGGAGCTGCACAGCTGCAGTCGCTTAGGCTCAAACTTTGCTGAAACCAACAAAAATATAAATTTCCTGGGCTACTTGCTTGGCAAAAAAAAAGAAATTTATAAGGTTTTAAATATTATCTTTGCAAATTTAGTTCATGGCAAGAATTTAAAATTCTAGGAGGTATTTCACAGCATCATAACTGCAATATAATTCATATTTCGTATTTTCATATTGGTGGAATTATGGCCTTTAACATCCCAAAACCAGCTTTAAGCAGCTTTTTTATATCATGTTAAATTATATTATATCAAATATCTCATCATATCATAGCATTTTATATTGTATTGTGTTGCCCTATATTATATTATCAGTAATGAATGAAATAGCACTAACTGTAACTAATAAATAAAAGAAAAAGCTTTGATGGATTAACTACTTTCACCGTGTTGCAGTAGATTAGCTTGCTACATTTCTCTGCGGGGTAGTTTCAGTCTAGCTTCATTGAATTCAGAGGAACTGTTTGCAAAAAGCTCGATACCTTTTAGAAATAGTTTGCCCAGCGCTGTGTGTGTGTGTGTGTGTGTGTGTGTGTGTGTGTGTGTGTGTGTGCGTGTGTGTGACTAGAAAGCAGTTGTTTTGCCACATTAGGGAAAAAAAACAGTAAAAATATGAATGAAAATGAGGATAAAATGCGAGAGCAATGGGTGGCCATCTGTTAGCTCTTAAAGGGGAAGTGGTCTAACTCAAAGCAGCGGAGGGTGAGCATCTAAGAGAAATTGTTGGGAGGGAGCGGGTTGAATGTGGTGATAGAAAGAGCCCAGGAATGCCAGGCTGGCAATCCAAAACGGCTCTGAATAAGTGAGCCAACCGGGATTTTCTTTTTTTTTCTTTTTTTTTCCTTCCTCTAATTCCGCCCGATGCCTTCCTTTACCCCCCACCCCGCTCGCCCACCCCCCCTCCTTCCTCCCTCAGCCCGTTCTCTCCGGCCCGCTCCCAGAAACTCGGCGGCAGATTGTCGATTCAATGACTCCCCTGTCAGGTGATTATCTAGGAGCTTTAATGTAATCTTCCACTCACACGTACCATATTTCAATTACGACTGCCGTCGTGAAACAAGCTTGCATATTCAAATCACCGATCGCCCCGCAGACGCCTCAACAATGTCAACTGTAAAAGAACGCCAGCTGAAGGCAATTATGCATGTTTTCGGAGCCACTTATGAGCGCTCTCATGGCGGCGGTTATGCCACCAGCGAGGGAGTGTTCAAAATGTTTTAATTTAATGACAATATGCTCGTGGTAGGATTCAGCGTGCCGCCCCGCACTCCCAGGCCTGCGATCTCAGCATCCACATTACTGCAGATAGTAGAAGATTATGGCCTCTCTCAGGGGTCTCAGCAGTGCTGGGTAGAGATGGCATCCACTCATCTTCTCTGCAGGATCACAGCTGGCGGGGCTGAGTCCGAGCCAGGGAGGCAGCCTGGTTAGCAATTCTTCCAGTTTGGACTGTGTGTCTGCAGAGGGAGCATAAAGTCACGCATTCTAACCGCAGGCCGCAAGGCCGAGAGATGCTGCAGGGGGAGATCAGAGTCCGGTCGGCGGGGCGTCCTTCCTCCGTATTTCTGAGATGCAGGATCAACACCATTGGGTCCGAAAAGCTTTCGGGAAATGGTCCTGACTGTCTTTCGCCTCGCAAACCGCAGCGGATAACAAGAGAAAGTAAAAATCAGTGGCGTGTTCGACTGCAAAATACACACATTAAAAAAAAAAGAAAAAATGTTAAGAGGATGTCTTTAAATTGTTGTTTTGTTCAACAAGGAGTAAAAAAAATCCAATTGATCGAATGGCTTCAACAATAATGACAAAAAATAACTCAAATAAAACAATAAAATAATTTTAAAAAATGCGTTTTGCTCTTGCAATGTAGCAGCTGGTAAAGGTAAAACCACCGCAGAATAGAATTTTACATGGGAAAACATAGTTAACGTTTTTTACCAACCAAAGGTTTACAGCTTACACAGACTTTTATTTACCACCACACGACTAAAGTCCAGGTTCTACCGACAGAGAACGTATATCATCCCTAGTTTTTGGCAACAGATTGAAAAGCTCCATTCTTCAAATAGCAGAAATGCAGGTTGGATGTGAGACCCCCTCCCCTCTCTCCCACTGGGATGTTTGTATAAAACCCAGTCAGTTCTCAGGGGTGGAGGTTGACAGCAGAAGACATCGCCCCAGTCCCTGGGAGATTGGCGAACACAACACATATATTAATGCATTAAATGTGTTGACTGTGTTCAGCCCAGGGATGCAGGCGGGAGAGGGAGAGAAAGGTTAGGGGGGGAAGAAGGAAAAGAAGAAAGAAAAAAGCCGCTGTAACGTATGGTGTTGTCTTGTATAGCGCGTCTAGCAGCGGGGGAGGGGGAGGGTGGGGGTAGAATGGGGGGGAGGGTGGGGGTGGAGGACTGTCGGCCAGATTATAAGGCCTGTGGTGAGAGATGAGGGATGGCCGACTTGTAAACAAGTGACAAGCGTCCTGGATGACAATTCCTAATCCATCATAGTGCTGTCAGCGGTGACCGGTGGGGTGACGGACAGGACCCAGGAGAGGGGACAGCTGCTGCACGTCAATCCACGTCATAATTTGGAAAGCTTTTCCACATGAGCTGAAACGCAGAGGGAGGGAGACAGAGGAAAGAACTCATACATCCAGCTATCGGCCGCCCTCCCGTCCTCCTCTCGCTCTCTTCCTCGCCGTTGAGGTTTAAGATGTTGTAGTTGCTTATTTTTGAACAGGGTTTCTCCCATGTGGCAGAATGCTGCTGACGGCAAAGGCCCATAAATACTAACGCGCACTGACTCGTTTGGTAACGCAAACAAACAGAAACATGTCAATGCTCTCAAGTATTAAACTCGTCGGTTAGGTTGTATTGTTGTTCCAAATTTGAGCTTCTTGTTAAAAACAGGTGTAAAAAGGCCCCACGAGTATTAATCTCCCTCGGCGCTGTCGGCGGTCTGATGTAATAGCCCATGTTAGGTCAAGGCCCTTATTCTTTTCTTAAAGGCCTCACTTCCCTGCCAGACCGGGATTTCCGATTGAAGGGCCTCAATACCAACTTTGATGTGGACGGCGTCCTGGAGGGTGAAGTGAAAGGCGGGAGGGAGGAGGGCCGCACAATGGCCCGACCTTCTCACCGCATCTGCAGAGAACCCGCTCTAAATGGTCACATTGATGCTGCCGCTTAGCTCCTTTGCTGGGAGTTCTGAAGGAGCCAACACTGGGGGGGGGGGGGACACGGCAAAGCCTGGGTACCGTCCAGCAGACATGGCCGAATCGATTCAGATGAAGCCAGCTCCTATTGCATTTAACCCCCCCCCCCCACACACACACATTTACCAGTTAGTTCTGCTTAAAGCAATGCATGAGTGAGCTGGAAAGGAAGTGTAAAGCGGTTCTGTTTAAATAAGTTCCCCAATAAATATATTTCCTTTTTAATATTTTCTTTGTCTCATCATTGATTTTCTTCAATTAGGATTGTTTACCAACTATATTGTCTCTTTTGTTGATTTATATTCCGAATAATGCTTCACATATTCAGTGAAATGTTGGCCTTCGGTGTCGCTGGCTCAGTTTGCAGAACCTCTTGTGAATAAAGACGACCGCTTGCATTGTGCCAGAGGCATTTAGGCACTTTAAATAATGGCAGTTAAATGAACAAATACCTCCAAACCATATTTTGTTTCACTCGAAACAAAATGATGAAAGTATTCGCAGCCACTGCGAAGGACTCAGGCCCTTCTGATGTAGCAGCTGACACAGTTTATGTTTGATAGGCAGGTTTTGAGTGGCACTTCCAGGGTTTGACCTGCCACCTTCTGGTCATACCTTTTCATTTTACATCAGCCTACCCGGGTATTGTTCTCACACAAGATTCAAGACAAACACACACACACACACGGATGGGTTGCTTGGGCGTTGTTATACACTTAGAGCAACCACAAGACAGTGGGCGGAGTCAGGGAGCGGAAGGCAAAATGGTTTTGTGTGTCGGTTTAAGCAAGAGGGTAGTAAGAGGGTGGGGGAGCACAGGGAATCAATAACGACATAAAACTGACTTATTGTGTGTCATAAAACATAAGGAAGTGCTCTGAGATGGAGAAAACTGGAGTCTCAATTTAATCTGCGCAAAAAGCTGCACTGTACAGATGAAGTGATGTGAAGAGAGAAATAGAAGGGGGAGAAGGGGGAGTGGGTGGGAGGTTAAAAAAAACGGGAGTAGGGAGGACCGAAGAGCCCACAAGATAGAGAGAGAAAGATATAATAAAATCTAACGGACAGACACTTAATTGTCATATTAAAGACTCTCTCCAGTGCTGGGCAGAGTGGAAGGTTATCTCCCATTCATCATCTGGCAAACAGCCACTTGAACAAAATCACAATTAAAATCTGCTCAATATCGTCTGCGGGACGTTTTGCGAACATTAATTTTTTCCCATTGATCCTTTACCCCCAATAAATCAGAAATGTTGCGGCGCATGTAATGGTTTATGGAGAAAGGATTATGGTGTTATGAAGCTAATGTAGCAGAACCGTCTCATTTAAACACGGCCTCCCTGGCCGGGGAACAGAGTTATTACACTATTACACAGCCTTTCACAAACACAACACACTGTTTAAAAGCTGCATGTAATTGGACAATACTGAAGATTTACCACATTTATGATCATAGCCGCAATGTGTTAAAGGATTTTGGTTTATTGCCAGTGCATAGGAGAGCATAGGTGGTACGAGATACACAGAAGTACAGTATACTTAAAGGGCTTAAACTTCACCCAAATAAAAAATAGCATTATTATCATTAGGATTTTTATTGGGTATTTAAGTCCATTGAAAACTATTTAATGGACAGGTGAGATTATACTCACACTTCAATTTATGTAATCCACCAATTGATTTATCATGGGCCTGTGTTATTCAACTGAGCTTGCATTACAGTACATTCCCAGTGCTTTTAGACACAGCCATACAGTTTAAAGGTGTCATACATGTACAGGTACATCATACTTACACATGACCAGCGGCCTAATCAGTGTAACTAAAAACTCCTGTGCTGGTGTGCTGGGCCTCTACAGGGTAAGACTGCTGCTCCTTTCAGTTTCAGATGATTACTTGCAGTTGTGGCCCTTTTTAAAGATAAAGTATTGTTTTTGAAGCCAAGTAGGATTTGTTGAAGTCAATACGATGGTGATTTGTCAGTGTGCTCCCATGGCTGACTGACGCGTTGCTGCTTTCTGATGACCGGAGCTCAGCAGCTCAGTGATCCCAGCTCTGACTATCATAGCTCAATCTGAGAGGGGGGGGGGGGGGGGGGACCTGGTGCCCAGGCATCAAATCATCATCACATAAAATGTTCCTGACACCAGCTAAAAAGAGAGATGGATCATGTGGCTCTGTGGTGCCAGAGAAGTTTGTCCCTTGATAGAGCCCTTAACTCAAAGCCAGTGCACCTCCCCTCCTGCTCCCATCACCACCACACATTCGTTTTTTGGTACATACACACACACACACACACACACACACACACACACACACACACACACACACACACATGTGGTCAACAGCTTAACAAGTCCAAATCATAGCAAGCACATCTTGGCCCGAGCAACCTGGGTATGTTTCCCTTTGTGCACTGATGTGGTAACTAGTGTAACTTGATACTGTAACACAGTAAATGATATAATGCAAAAAGCAGAACGCCTCCTGTGGCATTTCAATATGAGGATGAAAAGCAGTAAGTCTTTTTGACAGCCTCTCGGCTTCCAGCGTGTACATGTAAAAATGATGAATGTAAAGAGAAATATCCATAAGTGCTCAAGGCCTCCTGTATTTCCCACATATGCCTTTCTTTTTTTACACAGACATGGCAAGGGCACTGTATGCAAAGACATAACTGACAGTTTTACAGTGTGCATAAAACTGCTCCGCAGAGAGAGCTGCATACTGATGTCTGTACTGTTCACCAAACAGCATCAGGAAGCTCCTGGAGGTATTAGCATGAGCCTACTGGAGTTAGTTACTGACCCGTTTACGTGACAACCAAGCAGTAGTTACTTTACAGGCTCACATACAACCAATATCATCACGCATGTGTAGATTATTTCAGATTAAATCATCTAAAAATTTGTGAAACGTTGCATGGCAGCCATGCATAATGCTGCGTTTACAGACATTCAACGGCAACAATGTAACTATAGCCACATAATGAGCACGTACCGCGCACTGGATACTTAAAGTACATTATGTTGATTGTGCTAATACCAATGAAATAACAATATGCCATTTTAGACTTCCACTTGCATTGGAATAGTTTTTAGGTTCAGTGTTGTTATTTTCCACAGAAGGTGTATGAAAAGCATAAAAAGCCTGTCTTGAAGTTACACATAACAATAAAGTTACGAATGGTCCTTCCACTGCTTATGGTTACATGTTACACGTTGCATCTACATTGGAAAAACATTTAGTTTCAGAGCTAACCATGTCACTCACATGAATTCCAGCTCATGAGTTGGTATTAAATCTATCATGCGATGACTTTGTCCAGAGCCAGTGTTTGTTTGTCAATTCCCCGCTGCTGTGTGACAAACAGAGCTGTGGAATCACTGCCCGTGTAGATATTAAGATATTAATCGCTAATTCTAAGATCAAGAAAATCTAAGAATATTGAGTTTGAGGTCTATTACATATTTATGACTATTGTGTTCCATTTCTTCCAAAAGTCCCCCTGAATCCACAGTGTTAAGACCTTGTGACCTTGTGACCTTGTCTACACCTGAAGAAGCTCCACCCACAAGAACAATGTGTCGCCTATAAATGTCTGTGATTAGCAAAGAATAGATGTGACAGTTGATTAATGTTCCGGGTCCAAACAGTTTGTAGTCTAAATGTACAATAACACTTTTAAGGATGCTAAGATAAAATGAAGAAAAAACACAAATGAAAGAACCCAAAACCACTATTTCTTAAAATCTGCACTTGCTTCCTCCTGCAAAACTGCTCAATAACCTCTCTTACTTTAGGTTGTTTTCCACTTGTAACATGTCTCAGTCACAATAATCAAAACCTGTAACCATTAGTGAAGCTGCCTGTTGTTCTGGAGGTAAAATCTCCTTTTGTTTTGTGCTTCAATGAAATTCAGTCAAAACCAACCAGATCTGTATAGTAAATAAACACTGTACAGTATTCAGTGCAGAGGTCATTATGCTGCACATCACCCAAGCACCAAACTGTTGCATCCACCGCCAGTCCGTCCCGACCAATCCCAGGACTGAGGAGTAATGAGGATAATGCAGAAAGCTCTGGGGTAATGTAAGAAGCCCTTGTCGTACAACCGATAAACAAATCATTTGCTGTAATGCGTATGTTATCTAAATAACGATATCGCCGTGAATAATGTGATTTGAGCGACAACAAATGGCCGCTTGATAAGAAGACCAGGGATTTACAGCAGTCTGTGGGGACAAACGTGATAGCAGTGGAATAAATGTAATCCTAGGCACGATGCTGTAATTCAATCTTTAGCTAAGATCTTCACGCCGTGTCCGGGGCCTCCGCCGGCAGCCACACGGCGCCGCATCCCCCCCCCCCCCCAGATAAATTCACGACAGTCTGCGAAACGCAGCCATAAGCAGTGACACTGGATGATTTCCCGCCTCTGACAAGCCCCCGGTATTGAGTATGATAACACTTACTTTGTCTTCATCCTTGGCTGGAGTATAATATCAATCCGTTTGATGATCCAGCAAACCGAGTCGAGCACTTGTGTATCAATCTTCATACATCGCTGCCTAGTGTCTAACAAAGAGCCCAGAATGGGATCATTCAATCACTCCCGGGCTCCGCTGTGTTTCGGTACACTTGGCCTTCTCTGCAGCTCGAGTGCTTCACTCCCTGTCAGCATCTCTCCTATTCTTCAGCCCCGTCGCTCTCTTTCACTCGCGGAGGGGGGATGAAGACACAAATTGCAGATCACCACGGAACCGCGTGCTTGTCATAACTGAATGGCACGAAGCGAATATGGAGGAAATACGGAGGGTGCGTCTTGTCGTGGCCTCACCTTTCCCGTGACTCATCTCGGCTTCTGACACTCATAAATCACTGCTCTACGTTTGAACTTCTCACCTAGCTGTAATATGTCCCTAATTATCTGTGTCATCCCTTTATATGAATGTATTCTCTACAAATATTGATCTAGTACAGAGCCATACAATAATGCCGTTAAAATGCACTATAAACCATCTAAGTTTGGCAATAGGAATATGAACGGTTTACTCAAAATCTCACTGAAGTAACATCTGAATGTAACTTTCATTGAGGTTGGATTTACTGCAAAATATGCAATACAGGAGTTACACTTTGCTGTTAATGACACTTATCTTACAATCAAAGCACTTTTAGCATAGATAATGGTAAAATACTTCTATATACTGGATACACACACAGGTTAAAATGCTTGAATGCAACGGCAACATTTAGTTCTGCTTCCAGCAAAGGTTGACAAAAACAAATAATATAGTTTTTCCACATAATGTGTTTTTGAGCGATAGAACATGTAACTCTTTATTTGTGTATACAGCAACACAAGTGGACCCACAGCACACTGATTACGTTTGTGTATCTACGCGGACCATCTCCATTAAATGTGCCTTTGCAGCAGCGTTTGGTGCAGTGGGAAGACGACTATGAGGCGGCGCTCTCAGCGTGAAATATAGCTCAATCAATGGACAAACAGCAATCAACTTTTACTTGTCAGTTTTGATATATCCGATCATAGCTTTGGGTTGTTTTGCGATGTCTAATGTTCTGTGAAGATGGGCCTTTCATATTCTTTATTGGTTCCCTCTCTTTATTTTTTTCGCCCCCATCGACAAAAAAATGTGTTCGTACTTTTGTGAAATGAAACCTCAGAGGGAGAGAAAGGGGAGTGTGGAGGGGAGGAGGGGAGAGGGGAGGTGGGGTGCAAACAATGAAATTTAACCCGTTTAAAACTGTATCATTTTCGGACCATACCTCAGGGCGCTGGGTGTTTATCGGCGGCACTGGAGAGGCAGAGATCACCGGACTGGTAATTGTTTCCTCTAAATCTGCTGAGCTCTGAAGAACACCAAGTGCAGTTTTTCATCAGACACAGAATGAGAGGGTAAAAGGACAATACTAAGAAAAGCAAAAATGCTTTAGTCCATCATGTTGGTTTTTATCACTTCATCTAACAAGTGAGTAAGGCCACCAGCCCTCCTCACAACGTAATTATAAACCCAGCTTTCGCCACCGCTGTGTTCACTGCGACAACCTTTAGTTTCTGCCGCTGCTTCGCGGCATGCGGCGCTTTTTTTTTTTCTTTGAATAAAGCCAGAAATACAAAGCAAATTGCACACGTTCTTTAGATTTGACAGAAACAGAAGGAGAATTGAGGTGTTTTGAAAAGCACCTTAGCGCTAACTCCATTCGACATTTGCCGATTGAGTCAAAGCTCAGCAATGGGCCCGATATCTCGTTTAGCCGTAAAGCGACGTGCTCCCCACGCAGCCACAGAAAAAGACATCAGAAAGGCAAAGTACTGCCAGTCTCCGCTCGGACCAATTTGTCTCCGTCGCTCCGGTCATATAAACACTGAATGATTTGGCTAAAATTGTGCAGAGAATCTTATGGGGATTTTTTTTTTCTCCTCACTTTATTTTCATTATAGCAGCAAGTATGCTGAAGGTTTTGGATTCTACGCGTGCGTTTAGCTTTGAAAGTCTCAGATTTAGTGCCGTGGTATTGGCTCATTTTTCATATCCATTGTCGGCTTGTCAGGGTGTCATAGTTGTTTCGCAGAGCTGTTAGATCAGTCCAAATGTATAAATCATCCGGGATCTGACACACTCATTTAATTTGGGGGGCCCTGGTGCAGCAGCGGGCCTATTAATGAAAAATCCCTGCCCTGTTTGCTGAGTGGGAACATTCTGCCTTTTTTATTTTATTTTTTATTAACATGGATATTCTGTATGATTTCCCTCAGTAACCTGCCTGCCGGCCTGGCACGTGGCCATTTATCATCATATGTCATGTTTGTCAATCTGTTGAATTCTTTCAGGCAGAAGTCCTTACGAAAATCACTTTGCATATTAAGAAAAAAAAAAAAGAAAAGAGGGGGGCAAACTCAGAGGGCGCCAGGTGGGCTGAACCTCTCACATTCCTCAGTGCAGCGGTGGTTCCAACCCCGGAGCCTCTGTTATTGTTTTCCATCTGTGAAATAAAGTAACAGGTACTTAATGTACCAAAAACAATTTGTACAGCGGTTCTTTTCCCCCATTGAAGGCGTGCACGGCTTGCTGAGGGCTCCCCTTATCTCAGCGAGGCTAATCCATTTTCACACTGCGCTCCGGCGCTCTCATTTTACAGCTGAGAAGCTCTCCGGCTCCACGCTGGGCCTGAAATGGGACCCTAGTCACTGTGGCCCCTTGGAGTTTGCGTAGGTAAGTGTGCAGAACAAATGCTGAAAAGTCTTTAAAAAGTTAAAGAGACTAGTTTGGATTTTTTTTCTCCCTCTCAGTCCTCTCGAGTCCCACCTGATCACCTACATTTTTCCTGCATGTCACAGTGAGTGCTGCTGCGCTTGAGTCGGAGGAGAGTGTTTCTTACTGGAGAAGCATGCAAAAAGACCCACACCAGTTATTCTGTGCTGGTGTAAAGTAATACATGTTTTTTGTTGTATTATTTGTTAGTATTATTTATGTAATTGCATAACTGCTATATGATATATGATCTATTAAAATGTACAATATCTCTTAGCCTAAATCTGATGTAATACTGTCAAGTCCATTGGTGTTTGCGCATTGATACAAGGCCACTGTTTATTAACAGAAAAGTATTAAAACCACATGTGTAAGCTGCAGTGTGAGCTACATAAAGGGGAGCAAATGGGATTGATTATGGTTAAAAATGATGATCGCAAGACTTGATGGGTGAGTGCTCCACATAAAAAAAGAGCCAGGATGAGAATATAAAGCAGTATCGAGATAAATTACTTGAAACTACTTGAAAGGGCAAATAATTTCTTTTCTAACAAAAAAGATATATTCCCCTCAAAGTTAAACGACGTGCATCACACCAGACTGTGTCCTGAACAAAAAGCTGGCAGGGCCGTCGCCTGGTAATGATATGGGGGGTCCCACAGCTTTCGCATGAATTACTATCTAATGGGGGGCCTTCTGGTGGTCTGGTATCATGGGTGCTTGGACTCAAGTGCTGGTTTCCCACCCCGAGGCGTCTGTTTGAGACGGTCAACCAATACTAAACTGGGGTCACCCTGGTTCTAAGGTGGGGAGGGAAGAAAGAGCTTTTAGCACAATCACATTAAAATGTGAAAACACAAAGTTCTAACGGTACAGAAACCGACAAGCGCGCCTCTTTGTCAAGTGTCTGTCGTTGTATTCAGAGGTTCCGACAACATTCCCGTCACCTCCTCACACATATCACCGACAAACTGCTTGGATTTACTTGCAAGTCGTGCTGCTAACCCTTCGCTATCCCATCGTGCCAAGTCATTTAAGGCATCTGTGGCCTCTCTGGCCCAGCCTCCGCAGCCCCATCAGCCCCCCGCCGCGGCCCACCACCGCGCATGCCCACTCGGGCGGGCCAGTGGGGAGGGCAGACGGGCCAGGGCTCCCAGGACTCCCAAGCATCCAGAGCAGCTGGAGGTCCCATCTTCCCATCCTGCTTCTCAGTGAAACAATCAAAACAAAGAAGATCTATAATAAATCAGTCTCTGGCTCTATCTGGGAAAAAAATATGGGGGTGCGGGGGGGGGGGGGGGGGGGGCTCAGTCAAGGAAATATTCTGAAGCAGTTTTGAGAAAGCGGGGGTTAAAAAATGGCTTTGACGCTGCAAGCTTGCTTGTGTGAGTCCTCGTACCATCAGCTGAGAGAAAGTATAAGTGAGCGAAATGAATCAAGCCAACTGTAACGGCTCCTTTCACTCTAAAGGACGCCGAATAATTGCTGGTATTTAAAAAGCAAAAAAGCAGCTTGATAAATGAAGAACTCCTTACTACTGCTCACCAGGCCTTCATCCTGCAATTTACAAGACGCATCTGAGGTGATGGGATTACCTCTGGACTGTGCATTTGCAATTGTGCATAAGTGAATGCACAAGTCTGCTGATGTGATTCACAGTTCAAACTTACTTAGCCTCATTGCGTTAACCCCTCTAGCCTAAACAACTGTAATGGAGAGCATGAAACCCCCCCCCCTACCCCCCTCTCCTCTTTCTCTCCTCACACACACTCGTAGTCTGACCACCCCAAAGCTAATGCAGTTGGCTCAGAAGGTCATCTGCAGTTCACCGTGCGGTCGGAGATAAAGAAACACGTATTCTCTTTTTGTGTTGGCTCTTCCAGGGATGGAAAGGAAAAAAAAATAGAAAAAAGGTGGGAGCTGGTGAGACGGACGGCAAGATACAGCCGATATGGTGATTTGTTAATTATGCCATTGTGTTTTTTTCTCGTTTTTTTTCCTCAAATGACCTAGAAGCTTTAAATGGAATTTTAGGACTCCTATATATTACATCAGATTACAATAGTTTCTTAAACAGTGGTGTATATTTTTCTAAGCCCACCACTGGGCCCAATTGTTTACTTTTAGATGAGCTGGATTCTTTCTCTCCCACTCACTTGGAGTGATTTGAAGTCCGCTCCGTCATCCATTTAAACCGACGCCGAGCGCGGCCAAGCTAGACTGCATCTGAATGGGCCTCGGAGCCGCCGGAGGAAGAGATTCATAATCACCGGCGAGATGACAGGTGGATCAAATTTCTAAACTTTTTTTGTGCGAGCGGTGGCAGGCTATCAGTCAGCGGGGCAGAGATGGTGTTTTCTTAACCCCGGAGTTGCATTAAGTTGACATCCTGCTGCAGCGGAACTAGGTGACATATTGATGTGGAGGGAATATAACAAGGGGAAAGACTTAAGGGCTTGGGAGGAGGAAAAAAAAAAATCACAAGCAAGGGAGGTTTGGGGGTTTTATGGGTAACAGTCAAACAAAGCAACCGTCTTTTATGGGCTGTCTGTGAATATGCCTCCTGTCAAACGATGCTCCGGCAAGTTTGTTTCATGAGCATAAAAAAATGCAACTAAACAAAAAAGAAAAGATTAAAAGAAGACACACATTTAAATCAATGATTGTGATATTAAAGGTGTGCTCAAAAATAATGTTACAAGAGCCAAAACATTCATCTTTAATCGATGTAAATACTGAATGGACACACTACAGCAAGTTTTCAATTTAGAACTTGGATGGCGATGCTTCCCCCCCCCGTTAAGCCGAGGGAGTATATTGGTGAGGCGGACTAAAAACCCATGCATCAAATCAAAGTGGAGAGTGTTACTATGAGCATGAAGACAAACTGCTCTCACGTCGCTAAGTACAGAAGTCCATGTTCAGTTACTTTGTCACAAATCACTGCAAGGCTTCTCTCCCGATCCGTCATTTCGGGATTACCGGGGAGTTCGCGTGGCGCTTCCATCGGCACACAAGCCTGTCACCTGCTCAGTGGGGGTAATAATTGGTATGAAATAGCGTTATGGACAGCTGGTGAGGTAAGAATCCACTCCGAGGATTCCTGTTTTACGCTTTGTCAGGGTTCTCGGTTCTTCTTCTTAACCCTCGGCTCTTTTTCTTTCCCCCCTCACCAAATTCTTTTTTTCTTTTTTCTTTTTAGGGCCATGGATTTGCTGTCACGGAGGCCTGACACTCTTGCTGACACATCTGTCAGAAAATATATATATATATATATATATATATATATATATATATATATATTTTATAGCCATTTTCTCATTCAGTCATCCTTTTTCTGACCGCTGCGCTGGAGAGTCACACAGAGACGAGATTGATGGAATAAAGAAAAAAAACTCTATGCTTGTACATTTAAATTTAACCCAATTTAACCCATCCTATGTTTCCCTTTTGTAATTTCTGTCACTCCCAGAGTTTATTCCTCACGGGCCGGGAGGGACAGATGGGACTGGAGGTGGGACTACAGGGAAAGGAGAGTGAGCAGTCACGCCGCATGACGACGCACTGCACGCCTGTATAGAACAAACAGGCAAAGAAATCCGTACCAGACCGGGATGTGTGTAGCAAATCACACGCTACATGACATGCATCTGACGGGGAACAAGAGGAATTTGTTACGCTCTAACACTTGAGAAAAGATGGGAAGGAGATGGAAGGAGGAGGAAAGAACACAAATCTGAGAGAGGGAATTGCCTATTTTTTCATCACAGATTATTTTACGGGGTGAATGCCATTCCTGAGTTGACTAAAAACGAGCCAAACTAAATATGGAATATTCTGAATTTACGAACTGCATTGTGGCAGGAAAAAAAAAGCAGAAACATGTGTGCCGCCCCCCCCCCCCCCCCCCCCCATCACCCAGTCGCTGTTTGTTCCTTAATGCAGCTGGTATTAGTCTCTCAAAAGGCCCGGCTGTGTCTGCCATCCTACTTGCCTCACATATTCTTTTCTACGGCTTATCAGTCGGAAAGCCAGGGGAGCTGTCCAGTCTCATTCTCTCACTGGAGAGCACATGTCAGGACCTATTTGCCACTGGTTACTTTGAGAGTGACATCAGCGATGACCCCTTGACCCCGGCTGACGGAGAAATGCTTCTGCAATAGTTTTCCATTACAGAGGCGAGAGAGCGCGGACACCAGACGGATATGTGAAATGAGAAAATAGGAAAACTGGAAAAGGCATTTAGACCTGTATTTGACCTATCATGTTTCGGCTTTCTGCGGCAGGCTTTTATGAAATGAGTATTTGACCCATTAACAAATCCTTTGTTGTTTCTCTCGGATGTTTTCCACGACCGCCATGCGACGGCTATTACAGAGGACAAAGCAGGGGTCATCACAACGACACACATAGCAGCGATTCACTCGGCTTTCTCTTTTTTTTTGTGTCTTGATGACGTGTATCTGCTTGTCAGTCTGGCTATGTGAGGATCAGCCTCAGACGTATCTGTAGAGTCTCGTATTAAGGGACAAATTGTTGCGACTGAGCTTTCGACATGCCTCTCAACAGGTTGGAGACCAGCGTTTTTATATAGATCTGAGCTGAGCTGAGTGGACGGCGATGTTTGTTCATCCAGGGGCACGCTGCTGCAGATTGCCATTGCAGCTTTTCAGTGCAACAATGACTGTCGTCACACCAGCCGAATCCCTTATAGATTTCATTATCTGAAATAGAAGCAGTGAGGATGAAAAGCACCTGTGAACAGAATGTAACAGAAGCGTGATATCTCAGTATTGATCATATATTAGCCTTTTTTATTATAAATACACCCAAATAATGTTGTTTTAATATTCGCTACATTAAACTTGTCCTTTTATTAAAACACCAGTTTGCCATTTTTCTAAACGCATTCATCCGCTGTCTTCCAGAGAGTGAAATGATTACTATCAGATTAACATCACTCTTGTGTCCGTACACAACAGCCCTATTCTAAGCTCAGCATTATTATTGGTTAATGTTGAAAAATCCGATATCGTGAATCAATGGTTCTGTTTTCTCTTTATTTTTGGATAAAAACGCTATAGAAAAATGACCTTACAGTTGTTTACTTGCTGGAATGTACCTTTTAGGAACCTTTTATTTTAGCTTATTCCATTTGTGGTGAAGACATGTCACATGTCACTAATCAATACGAAATGTATAATCCCTGTAGGAGTTTGTGCTGCATTTTCTTGTGTCAGAGTAACTGCCACCAACGAGAACAACATTCCCTCTGGTTGTGCTGACTATGCAAAGCACAGATTATACGACACATTAGCTCAACCATCAGATCCCTGGTTTTGACACAGCAATATAGTCTGTGACACTTGTAAATCTATTATATAAATCGTATTAATAGCATCTGTGCCGCCCCATCAAAGTGTGATTGACAAATTACCCGCTGTAAACCGCGCAGGATGAAGGAAACTGCGCGGGAAGATGTCCATTTAGAGCACTGATTTATGTAATATGACAGGGATGCGTTGATGGGGGCACTGCTGCCTTATCACCCATTATGCTTCCCCACAGCTCATAAAGACATATGTCAGCACGCGAAAGCTTCGCAGGTCAGTGTGAAGAGACGGGAAGCGTTCCAGCTAGTCCACTGCTGGCCTTTGCCTTCGTGATAAATTGCATTTATGAAAGCTGCAATTACCTGATTACCGCTCTGGCTCCCACTCACTAGCAGGACTCATCACGGCCCTGTAATTTCATTCAAATTCCCCATGAACCTTCATCCGCAGTGTCAACACAACTGCTATTGTGACCCTATTGAGTGTAAGTAATGTCCTCTGGGGTCATCACAGTAGTAAGTGAAATAATAAGCTGTTTCTTAACGTGAACGTCAGAGGTGAATAGACGGACAGATATTAGAGGTATGAACATTGCAATCAGGATGTCTCCTCCTTCGCCGCTGGAGGATGTGACAGGTGCTTGCTGCATGCTGGGGGGCAGGGGGGGGGGGGGGGGGGTCATGTAAGCAGCAGACATTGTGACATACCCCCCCCTCCCCAGACCATCTCCACCACGAGACCCACAGTAAGATAGCGGGCGTATTATCATTTTTCCGTTTCTCCTTTTCCAACGGCCAAACTGACCTCCCCAGACCTCCCGACGCTCTCGCTCCTGCATCCTCGGACCGGCTGCACCCCGAGGGCTCACGAAACAATTTAACTGCTGGGCCGGAATGGGCCCTCCCACGGTCCACCATCTCTCGCACAGCGTGGAAGCGCCACTTCTAATTCTGCCTCCACACACGGAGCTTAAGATTTTTATACGGCGCTAAACTCTTCCATTGCATCAAAGGTGATCAAGTAACAACGACTGAGTTTTCCATCTCCAGGAGGCGCCTCTCGACGTGAGCGCTGGGGAGTGTGAGGTTGATTTCCTCACGCATTCATAAATTCATTAGTCTAAACTTTTCAGTGTATCAGTTACATTAGGCCTCATTAACTTCTTTTTTCCTGCTTTATATTAGCTAATTAGCTCAGGGGTGGCCACAAATTAATTACCAACTTCTACACCCTCATGCAATTGCATTGTGCTTATTTAGTCTCTCCTATTAACTTTTAATCTTTTCCTACTCGTAAAAACAGGCAATTAACATTTTTTGATAAACAAAAACTATGCTATCTCAGGGATAATCAGCAGCGCTGCATGTCGTCCTGACAAAATTACCCTGTCAGCTAATTTGACCCTCGAACCGTCCTCAGTCCAGACTGGCTGGTTGAAAAACAGCATGTGACAAAAGCGTGACCTTTGTTTTTTCCTTTTTTTCTTCTTTTCTTTTCTCCAGCACTAATTTCCTTGCAAACAACGCAGATTCGTGTGCAGCAGATTTCACATGACAGACGCCAATCGCCGTGTTTTAGAAAAAGGAGATTTCCGTTCTCCCTTTTGCTCGGTGTGAGCGCGGCAATCCGGTAAAATGACAGCGGAACAGTGAGCGCGGACGTACTGCAGAAAGTCTTCAATTCTCCTCAGTGTATTTCAATAAACACACACAATGGCTGCTTCATTAACCCATTGATTCATTAATGCAGCCATCATTCTTCCTCATATTCACAGGGCGCAAACACCGACGATACGAAAGGCAACAGCAATGATAACTCCAGTCGCGGTCGAATTCCTGTTAAGGCACCAGGCGGCCATCCGCTTTGATAAAGAGGCTCATTTATACGCCGTCTCCCAGCTCACGGTCATCCTTCTCCATATTCTGTCTATTGACCCGGGTTGTTCCTTTTATTACAAGCAGGTTTTTTATTGAAGGATGATTACATTGAATGATGTCAAGCGAGGGGAGAAAAGATCGACCAGAATAATGACGTTCCGGAGAGGGAGAACGCGATGGGGATGGGCGGAGGGGTCGATGGCTGCGGCTCGCCCTGTCTCTCTGTGCGGCCCCGCAAATTGAGTCGCTTCCTTGCTCATCCATTATTTAAGGCCGATAGGACTCCCTTGGCAACTATGGATTTGATAATCATTCCCATGTCCATATTAAATATGTGACATAAATATCACAGTAGGGGCTTGTCAATAAGAGCAGCAGTGTGAAACCGGGGCGTAAAAGAGAAACTAATGTATGGATATGAGGCGGAGAGGAGATGAGGAGCTTGTGCCGAGGTTTTCCTGCATCCGCACAACTTCCAGTCTCCTGAATAAGTAGGCAACACATTAATTAATGTGTTTTTCAGAGATTCTCTGTATTCCTGCACTGCCGTTTTAGTCTATAAAATACCATGACACTGCCATCATTCCAAGCTTACCTTATCTTCATTTCTTATTAGCCCATTTTAGCAAGCTAAGCTAAGAAGGTAACCGTAATCAATATAATTTTAAATAATTGTGAGAATGCCCGGTGCCAGTACGGCCACCAACAGCGTGCTGATGAAAGCTCATGGATGAGAGGCTCCACACGCCACGCTGTCACAAGCACGTGCCGCTCGTCCCTTTGCGCGGTGATACAGTTGGCGGTTGTAGTTTGACTGAATGAAAATGGTTCCTACGTGAAATTGCTCACAGCAAAGTCTCTGGATTAACTTGAGTAAGCGAATTGTTGATTTCTGGGAAGTTTCATTTTTCAAATGCATTTTTCTGGAGCTTTAAACACAAAAAAGTGTCGCTTGGTGATGCCACAAAGGTGATATCTCCAACACTTCTCACACAAAAGGCATCATTTTAAAGGAGGACTTTCACCTACGCATTGGCTGGATATTCAGCAAACCTTTACTGTTTATGATTAATAAGTTATTTCCGATACAATACCAGAATGTGCTATCGAATTCGGCAATAAAGGCTAAAATAGAATATCTATTCATACAAACACGTCTTTGTGGGCAAAGGAGCTGTGCGCAACTGTAAAAAGAGGGTGTCGGGTTGTAAGTCACCACATAAATAAAGGTGGAGAAAGGGCCGATAACAAGAACCAGCATCTGCCGAGCAGGCGGGCAGTATGTCTCCTTTCTGGACTCTTTGTCTCTTGTGATTTTCTCCAGCTGCTGCCCATGAATACTGGCCTATGCGCTCTAGATTAAAGCACAACACATGTTTCTCTGCAGGCTAGATTATATATCATCCCCTGATAACCAATGACAAAACGCTCCTACATATTGTCCCAGAGCAGAGACCAAGGGAGGAAAAAACACGTTTGGACGGGAGATATTGGTTACCCAGCTGTTAGACTTCTGGACCGAAAAGACAGACTTGTTAATTTATGTTGACATGAATATATTCTTATGCCGTTTCCTTCACCTTATCATATAGTACTTATCGAGTTGCTTCTATTCTGCGAGGCTGCAAACACACACACACACACACACACACAACAGAGTGTCCAAACTCTTCTTCAACCACTTTTCTTTAGCAACAGCAGATGAGCACTTATCTTCCACCGGCCTTTAGCAGAAGACGCGCACAGCGCGTCAAGCTGATTGACACCACCCCGGCAGCGGTCTATGTGTCTTGCCACTGAGCATGTTGGATGTCACAAGGGTTTGTTGGTTGGTTTGGTCTTTTTCTCAGCTTCGGCCTGATGACAGTGAGGGTGAAGTGAAGTCTGAGCTCTTCCGAGGATCACTCTCTTGTGCTTACTTTGGACCTCTTGAGGATGACAGTGATTCAGTGCTGCTCAGTGAACAGGATGCTCTTTCATCCTTTTCTGTCTGGGTGGCCCCGCGGCTGCCCTTTCCACTGTGGGGGTAAGTTACCCATCATGTTAAAGGGGCAAAGCAGCACCATCTGATATTGTACTGTATTTAAGCAATAAGGCTCGAGAGGCTGTACCAGTGTTAATTTCGTGGACGAAAACTATGACGAAAATTTTTCGTTAACAAACCTTTTTTCCATGACTAAGACGAGACTAAGACGTGACGAAAACGATCTTAGAAAATAAAAAATATGACTAAATCTATTCTAACATTTGTCGACGAGACGAGACAAGACGAACATGTTGGTGGTTGACGAAGTCACGATGCTTTTCCCACTAAATTCGCACGCAGCTGACAGACAGGCAAAGTACGGCGGATATTAACGCGTCATGATGACGTCATCCACGAACCCAGAACACTCGCATCGGTGCAGCGGTGGTTCTTATGCACCGACTACGGACCGCGACGACTATTTTACGCTTCGGCGAGTTTGAATGTGCGCTTCGTTAGTTTAGCTCCGCTGTCTCGGTTTAGCTGACTGTCGGTCCGTTACAAACACGTCTAACGTAATAAACTCATTGCAGGTTCTGAAGCAAAGAAAATAATGTATTGCACCGATTGTAGGACGTTAAGGTCTCTTTTGTTGGGACAGTGGAAACAATAAAGGACCATGAAGTTTCCGGTGGCCGTGTCAAAAGCATTGCAAGTAAACAGACAAAGACAACAAAGTGTTGCGTTTAGATCCCTGGTCCTCATGAAGTTGTTACACTTTTGCCAATTTGTTAAATTGCCATGCAAAGAAATGCTTTGCTAGACTAGACTAAAACTAAGAAGGATTAAAATGACTAAATGTGACTAAAACTAATATGCATTTTTCGTCTAAAGACTAAGACTAAATCAAAAATAGTTGCCAAAATTAACACTGGGCTGTACTTTATGGTGTAATAATAACGGCTCTGGAGTTTTCTTAGGCCCGACGCGCAGTAATCCTCGAACTGTTACATTGTTGAAGATAAAGTACGGCCTCAGGTACCGTATTGCTTTTATTACACCGTTACCAGCAAAATTATAAATAGTAATCAAATAGGTGCCTTTTAGCACAAAATAGTTGGAGCCACCACGTTGTGTATCGCATTTCAGTAGTCTAGAGAAAAAAATAGGCCCTGTACGTGTTTGTTAACAGGGTCTCATTCATTCAAATCTCTCATGACGTCCACCTGAATTGTCCGGTTGCAAAAGCTTGCATTGCCCCAAACCGATCATTTCTGATGTTATGGGTCTTTTTTCAGCGATCGCCACCGAGCTAAACGCTAAAATCTAACCTGCTAATTTGAGTCCGCAGTGATATGGAACGCTCGGGTCAATGTGAACAGCAACTGTAGACTATCGCTCAATACTGCACACCCAGTGACTCTCAACCAATCAGAACGCTGGATTTCATCTACCCGTATTATAATACAAGTTATGCTGTATCTTCTCAATGTGAATGTCATAATGCATACAGCAGATAAAATAGTTCACAGTTAGCCAGGCTGTGACAGTAGATGTCCATTTGTTAGACATTGCATATTTAATCTATTTAATTTAAAAGGCCTATTAAGAAGCTATTCTTGGTTTTATTATTTCATGCATTCTACAATTGGCCAGGTGGACAGTGTGTCTCACCGAGATGATGTTCAAGAAGAACCATCAACAAGCACAGATGGAAGGAACAGCCTGTGTCTGCATTCTTGGATGGGATTTAGGCACTTTACCTGTGTAAAACGGGTTTTAATTATATATATATATTCTGCTTTTATAGTATACATAGGCCTAATGTGTGATGCTATTCATATGAATACTTTCTTTCCGACGTTCATATTTCTATGGGCTGTTGAGTCACAGTAATAAAAATATATACATATCAATCAAGGTCTTTGCTCACTTACACTGACATGCTGTGACTTTTCTTCCTCTCTGTGCGGTTTACCATGGCTCTGTGTACATTATGTAGCCCAAACCTGAATGCTCTGCCACGGCCATGTTTTGTTTCCAACAAGCTCTGGTGAGGTCTAATTCTTGGACAGCAGGCCGTGGACAATTGCTTAACCTAATAAGTCATTACATTGTGATTCGATCTGTTGTGAAGCGACAAGTAAAGTTAAGTAATTCCCCGGCCACATACAATAGCAACAACACATATTAGCAACAACAAGCTAACAACTTCAACCACAGCTGTCCGTTGTTAGCACAAAGGGGGATAAAACCCGAACATTCATGTACATTTAATTTAGTCAAAATAATTTTTTTTCTGTAAAGTCCACAGTAATTCAACACTTAACCAATAACTGTACGTATACTCACCACAACCTGTGTGTCAACTTCATGTTTTTTCTTTATTATTCATTCGACAAAGTTTTTTTTAGAGAATCATCATTTATAAAGCACATATCTGGCAACTCCAGCGTGACAAGCTAATGATGTCTTGGGTTTCATATGGTTTGGATTTCAACCATGAGAGGAGCGAGGGTTTATTTTTATATGATGGCGATTTATATCATGTCTCTTTGTAAGACGGAACAGAAGGCAAGTCTGCCTGACCATCTAATTTCAAGATTATGCATTTGATTAGATTAATTTGTCTTGTCTTTCCCTCATACTTCATATGCTCTGCTGTCATGTTAACTCTGATATCTTACTTGTTTACAGGCAATTAAATATTAACTAAATGAGAAAAACATATGGATGGTTTTTCATGGAAACACTGAAAAATGCTGCCTTACTTTTTTACACCATTGACAACTTTACACCATTATTACACAAGAATGTTCCCAAACAATAGTATTATTCTGAAATGAAAATCTAGTGCTAACAACGACAAATAAGGAAGTTTAACAGGTTTATGCTGGTGGTGAAATGTCCGTGAAAAGAAAATAGCCGTTCCTTTCCAACCAGCCACCTCCTTTAATGAGAGTACCCACTGTCATTGGAGCATCAGGATGGAGGTAAGTATCAGTGGAGCAGGGAAAACAAATTCAATAATAATTAACTTGGGTCATCTACTCATCTGCTATGGCTCATAAACCTTAGAGAAAATGTCCGAGAACTTTTTGCAAAGCCTTTAGGTCCCCCACATGCCTGCGAGAGATGCTCTGCACACACCAAACTCAAACTGACCACCTGTGCCGTGTCCAAAACATGCTTCTAGACAAGAGGCCAATGGCTGGGCTGAAGGTCTTGATGAGCGACTAATAATTCCCGTTAGTAGCACATCCATGCATTTATTCATGACATGTGTATGACAAAAAATCGTTGTTGTGTGTTTTGCTGTGGTTGTAACGTACATTTTGGTGCATAGAAAAAATAACAACAGTGGGTAAAGAGAGTTTGCCACCTTTGTCGCTTGGAAACCACTTCTTCCTCTTCACATTTCTTCCACTATCTTTCACCCTCGCCCAGACAGAGTGTGGCCCCCTTCAGTGTGCCGGCCCTGTCTGTGTGTGTCGTATGAGCTGCTCTCTATGCTGGCTGTCAGCTGGCTGTGGAGCGAATATCAGGGCTGCCTCTCCGGCTGGCAGACCCAATCACACTCTGGAAGCCGGGCTGATTGGACTGACATACTCCATCAAACCCGGCATCAAACCGCCTCTGACCATACACTGGGGTCTGACTGGTTCGGACATCACAGAGTGGTGCCTGGTGCAGGCTTTTTTTTTCAAACAATCCCAATATATAGATCACAGAGGTTTCTTTCTCACTGCCTCATTCTTGGAAGAAGTCCTGGTTGTCTACACTCGCAGTAATGCATGTGCACTTGCCTTTGTTGCACAATAATTATTATGAAATTGTATCCGCTTTGCGTCCATGTCATGGAGTTCCAAGGGACCTATTCAGATCTTCCAGACTTCTGCAACGTGTGCTGTTTAATATCAAAGCATGTGGCATCAAGACTTTGCACGCTTTGAACTGCTTTTAATCCGAGCATCTCAACTAACCATACCGCACTTCCCAAATAAAACTGTGACTGTTCTTCGTTTGACATAATTAAGTATTTCATATAATTGGTTCGACTTTAATCATCTTTAATCGCTCAAATATATTCTAAAATTGAAATGTTTATGAGAACGTGGGATTTTTGTGGGAATGATCGCAACCCCGAAAGCCTTGGACAAACATGTTGAACCTTCTAATTATGTATAGTCGAGGAAGTAGGCTGAGCATATGTGCTTGCGTGTTTCGTTCGGGTGGAGGTAAAATGTGTCCGACTGTGCATGAATGCAAAATGCAATGTTAGTGCTCAAAGCCGCCTATTAAAGACACCTTAATGGAGCATTTGTAAATCATTTAATTGCCCGCTTTATGTGACGAGCGGTGGACCCATCATACACTGTCCTCTCCAAGGCTGAAGAGGTATGCCAGTCATTGTGCCATTGTTTCGCCCAATGACAACAATATGGATCGAAATGCACGAGTGCTGCTTAGACAACATTTACCTCTCAACTCCACATCCGTTATGTGGCAATTTGAAGCCCAGGGGGTCCCGCTCGGAAACAGAAGCGAGAAACGTTGGGCCTGTTTTGCAAGAGCCGAGGAGCTGCTGCCGGAGACGCATCCGACTGTCCTCGGCCACAACAGGGGGTGATGTCATCACTGCTGCACCACACCAACAGACACATATAATTAGTCTTTATCCTATATTCAACAATAAGGGTTGAAAGTCAATGCTAGGGTATCCCCTGTTATTGACTAGTGTTGAAGATGCAGATGGGGATTAATAGACTTCAGTCGCTCATAACAAACATTTTATATTAATAATGATAGAAATGGCAAAAGTAGTGCTACAATAAAGGAAACATTCCCAAAAAAGAAGTGGAAAGTACTTCACAAAAGGAAAAAAGTATATCTAAAGCTGACTGGTGATACAGAAAATATTGAATCAAGAGAGGCAACAGTAAAATATGAAAAGCAGTATTACATGAATACTGAGTGGTATGCTTAATACAGACGTTATTCAAAAGATCTCCTGATTTCAAAGTAGCAACGATGTCCCGTTTTAAATTCCTCCCATATAAAAGGGGCTGCAATGACCTGCTGCATTGCATTTTGTCTTTTCACTCCCGGAACATGAGGGGCCGAGGACACAATTATATACTCCTAGTGGCAATGTTCAATGGCTCCACTGAAGGCGGAGGTGAATTAATGATACATTTATTCATTATCATTTTAATATAGCCACAGTGCACAATCAGCTGCCATACAGCGAGACAGAGCTGGGAAAACAAATTAGCAGAAAAGCCTAAGGAATATTTTTCACCCTCTATTCTGCATCCTCGTGGCATATGGCTACCTATTTGCAACAAGAGTGCATTTGCAGATATATAAAGAAATCAGCGCAGGGACAAATAAAATTATGTAATAAAACTCGACCAAGAAGATATATTGCCAGTGAAGCATATGGCACTGTCAAAAATTATCACTTGAAACGCTAAACTCGAAATACTGGCAAGTACAATTTCAACACGTTCCACCCTAAATGAATTAATTCACTTCATTATAGAGCAGAAAGGTAGGAGTTATAATCGCCTCAATTAGAGTGAAGCCATAAAGCCAAGATAATGTATATGTGATTTCTTTTAATTTAGCTGCCATCTGTTTGTTGCAATTGAACGCACTGTAATATTTAGCTTGTCATTAGTTTGTTTTTCTCTCAGCAAAACAGGTCATTGTGTATGAGCAGACTAATGTTTGAGTACAATAGAGCCGGGCTTACTGATTTCCTTTGATAACAGAGTTTGAGTGCATTAGTCGCAACAATAGCTGTACGTGTGTGGAAGCATTCCAAAAAAGCAGAATCCTTTATCGCTCGTGTTAAAGTCGCCCATGTTTTCTGCAACTCCTCCATGCGAAATAAAAGGTAAATCAGGGACAAGCGCCGCTACTGTATGCAGCGGCAAAACACTACAGGGGTTGCGGAGCGCCTTTCATCTGGTTCGACTACTAAAACTCTCTCAATAGTTCTCCAGAAGCCTCTCAAGCATATGTCTCCTCATCTGCTGATCTTGGCAAACACTTGGCTGTGTAGATGAGGGGTGCGAAGGAGAAGACGAAGAGTCGAGTCGCCTCCCCTCCCTGATGGCCTCGCAGGCCCCCGCCGCCTGGCTCGGCTGCTTCACACAGAGCCCCCCCCGACGCCCTCCCCAACCCCCAACCTGCCATATGGGAGCCATAGCGCTTTTTCTTTATCATCTCGTCTTTTATGCCTACTGGTTGTGGGGCTGCCTTTGTTGTTTAGGAATAATCAAATGTTGATAGCATAGTTCAAATGGACCATTAAGTATGTGAGAATGCTCTACGGAGATGGAGCAGATAAGAGACCAGGAGCCAGGCAGTCTGCCACGTTCAATAGCCAGCCTAGTGGTGGTGCTAATTTGATTATAATATAGTCATCTCCGAAGATTAGAGCTATTCAATTAAATATTCTAATTAACCTGAAGTATTAGGCAAATGATGCTAATTACAAATATCCTCAAGAGAGCCGGCTTGGATGAAAGGCTCGGCTCCTGACTGATACTTCAGACCACTGTCTCGTAACAAGATGTCCTATATCATAGACTCGGCGAATATTAAATTCCTGGCTAATTTGCCTCAACCCCATTTGTTTAATGGGATTTGCATTTTGTTTGAAATTGTAATAAACATGTGTACCCGGCTCTTAACTTCACAAAGAAAGTGCACTCTTGGGGTAGCTTAGTATTTCTGTTTACACAGCTCCCCAGAACATTCTCTCTCACGTGCACACATAAACAAACACACACACACACACACACACACAGCCTGGCCCATTAAACTCAAAGTGCTTGCACTGACTGCAATGTAGCAGCATTTCTTTTCAGGCCTCTGAACAACACGAGATCAATTTTTCTAAAGTGGGTGTTTCTAATAATTAGGAATATATTGATTAATGAGGCGGTGTATGTAATAATAATAATAATGTTCATTACTTCCACACGTTGTGTGTCTGTGTGTGTGTGTGTGTGGAGAGAGCCTGGGATTCATGCAGTAACAAATTTATTGAGGGAGCAGCCCGTTCGGGCCCAAATGCTTTGTCTGAAATCATGAAATCATCATATTTGACAAAGGTTAGAGGGAAAGCAACGCTATCATAGTTCAGAAACATGTATGTGCCTTCAGTGATTACTTTATATTCATAGTTTTCCATTCCAAGGTCCTGAATATGTCATGTGCATAATGCCGGCCCTCAGTGTGGCATTAGAGTCACTCCAAGCAACGTGCCTCAATGAGGCAATTTTCTCACTGCCTAAGAGCATCAGCGGGGCGCCATTCTCAACAAAGACAGAGTATGACATGTTATCCAAGCATACATCTGCAGGACAGAACTATACTTTATTAAAGGAAAATAGGATTTCACAAATGTTTTGACAGGCAGGGGCAGGTGGAGGGGTAGCGGGGATGCATGGTGGAGAGGGGATGGGGAGGGGGGTTTGAGGAGGCTTGATTCCTGGTTCATGACGTTTTGTCAGAGGGGTTCGGTAAAAGGGAAGAGGGAAATGTGAAGAGCAAATGCTTTGAGGTTGTAAAAGTCAACAAAACATTCTTGACTAATTGTCTCATCTTTGAGAAACAAATCATAGCATCAGAGGAAAGAGGGCGGGGGGGGCTGAGATGAGCACTTGTATCCAGGCAACCAAACACACAATGAATCACGTGATTGCAGATTAACTTGGACGAATCCAAATAGTAGTTAAACGTGCCTCTAAGCTTTTTGGAAATATACCTGAGATCTATTCATGGTTTGTATTTTTACTTGATTAATATAAGTACGTACATTTGGTATTTGTTTTGAGTAGAAAGGACATTTAGATGTACTACGTTTAAAATGACCATATGATGTTGGTCTATTACGTATACATGAATTACTTAATTTAAGGAAAATATTAAATATACATTTATTTATAAAGAAAAAAATATATATATATATTTATATTTATATATATGAATATATATATATATATATATATATATATTTATTTATTTATTTATAAGGTATAATACATTTTTAAAGCAGCTGCAATGTTTTTTTGGACTGTGCAGCCCACAACCTTTCTGTGTCTTTCTTCACTCTCGCAGCTCTCATAGTTTTGCTCTCAGTTTCAGTGCATCTCCTGCTCAGAACCAAAAGGCCGGCTCACCAAGGTAACTGCTAGCTGGCGAGCACAGTGGAACAAAGGAGCTGGATACTTATAGTCGAACGTGGTGGAGACCAAAAGCAGAGCAAACAGATTAGACGTGAACTCACCAGCTGGCCAGCGGCCCTTGTTGCCTTGTACGCCACTGCTTCTCAGCTTTGTCGCAAATTTGAAGATTTAAATATTGGTTCCAAACACTTTGGTCTTAAAACTCCATGTCATGTTTCAATAGTAAGACTTTTTGCTTCCCTCCTTTAATTCTTTTTGTGGTCAAATCATTATCCAATTAATACAAAAATTGTGTACATAAACATGAACTTTGGCTGAATTAAATTAATTTTAGATGCAGGACTCATACTGCTCAGTACAGTACTCAAAAAGGCGGGCAGATAATGCTCAGTGCTGGAGCAGTTCAGTCAGATGATCGGCAGTTTGATTCTGGTCTCAGATGCTGTGCTGGAGAGACTAGAAAGGTGAACATTTTCTACGTTTAATATATCTTTCGCATTGGGGTCGTCGTGGCACAGAGGTAGATGGGGGTGCGCTGGGAACCACAAGGTTGGTGGTTTGAGTCCTGGCTGCCCCATGTCCCATGTCGAAGTGTTCCTGAGCAAAACACCTAACCCCTAATGGCTCCCCAGGCAAAGATGTAAAAGCCATGGGTTAAAAATGTAATGTAAGTCGCTTTGGATAAAAGCGTCTGCTAAATGACCTGTAATGTAATGGAACTAATGTACGTATAGTAAGGAAATAAACATATCCACCACTACCTACTGCTATACTCTGTATAGATGGCTTTTGAAGCATTTTGAATCCCACAAAAAAATGTAAAAAAACGGTCATTCCAACTCCCCGGCATGCTGTGCAGACATGATCTCCCCTGAGCGTGGATGCTTGATACAGCAACTGTATTTACTACTGAGGGATATCATACGAGTCGGCCTAAGCCGAGAGGGATGATATCAGCTTTTGTTTGAGCCTCCGCTACGTGGAGAGACAGTGGTAAGTACTGTACACCTGTCTCATTAGGAGAACCATGTTGTTGACCCAGTGTATTAGCCTGGGCCTAATCCTGGCGGATCTGAACAGGCTTCCCTAAGCCTCTCATATGGATAAATCTTCCCCTGAGCCACCATGACAAGGCTGCAGCACAATGGAAAAGCGGGCCACACATTGTTGTGCTAACCCAAACAGTCGCAGATTACGAGAGAGGCCGGGTTTTGTTGGTTTATTGGCAATATTACTGTCAATTTATCACTCTTACTGGCAGGCACCGCATGGGGGCTATTTGCATGACAGACACACACAATAAGCAGAATGACACACATTCCTTTAATGAAACCGCATCCACTGGTAATTCGGGGGTCATTGAAGCTTTCTGGTATTTTGACACTTGAAGTTATGGAAGATAATCCCTGGCATGTAAGTCATTATTAATTAGGCACTCAAAGCAATACTTGACAAATTAAAGAAAAACACTTGCTTACAGAGAATGGGCATCACCGCAAAAATGAAACCAGAGGCCTTTGAGCTTAGATTAACATAAAGAATGGAAATGTGGGAAAACTGCTCGCTTGGTTCAACAGCCTGGTTCTGACCAAAGGCAACAAAATCCTCCCACCAGCTCAACTGAAGCAAACGTATTTAAACGCCTTTGTTTTAATCCAGACAAAAAAACAGATTGTACGATGACAACCAGACTGGACGAGAATGCCTTTTTTTCTATCTTGGTGTGTGTACGTATTTGTTGATGGGTTAATGAGTGAGCTAAACTGTAGAGGGGCCAGTATCATGTCACTCTTGTACAGGAAGAGTCTCGCTGTTTTCCCCCCATTTCAGTAGTTAGCTAAGCTAATCAGCTGCGGCTTATAGTTTCATATACAAACGTTAGCGGAATATCATATTGTAGTTCAAAACTATCCTCAACGGAGCAAGTAAGCAAATTTCCTACCAACTAACCTTTTAATAGCTTTTGTCCCACTATATGTCAATTTGACTAGTCAGAAAAAGGGCTGCAGGTAAATAGAACTTTATCTCCACTAATAGGGTCCAATCCATTGAAACTATAAACTAAGTTTTAACTTTTTATTTAATTTTAGTCTGGACGCAAGTGGAAACAATTGTGAACTCCTAAACATCAGAAAGTGAGCAGAAACGCCATTTTGTACCATTTGGCGTCACAATAAAGTTCTTTAGAAAGGATTTCTGGGTGTTGAAGGACTTTAGTCTAAACTCCTGCTACCAGTCGTTACCATCAACACCTGAGTGAGGCTTTACAACCAGCGGGATCGCAAGTTACAGGCAAAGCGTTCGCCGCTTTCACCAGTGTGGACGGCCAGCCATCATCAATGTCATTTTAAGAACGAGGCAGAGACAGAGATGGAAACAATGACGCCTAATTTGGACTGGAAGTAGAAATCAAAGCCAATCACAAAGCTCCCTTTCAACTTATTGACTCTTTTTGTAAACATCAAGATGGGGAGATTGATTATTGAGAGAAGTTAAAGCAGTGTTGACTGCTTCTGTCATGCCTTTGTCCTTTCTCTCTGCTGTCGTGCTTCACATTTCCATTCGCCACAGCTAGCAGCGGTATGGCTTTCATTATATGGTAAAGTATATGTGTTATATATTAAATCTTGAATTTGTGTGTCTTTAGAAATGTCCCTGTGGCTTAAAGCGTGGCACTAGCCATTCTCTACTGTAGAACACAAAACCCAGCGTGCCTCCGAGGAATAAACCCACTCTCATCATCGCAAATCTGCATCCCGAAGCCCGCTGAAGAGGAGAGCTGGTGATTGAACAAAGCGCTCAGTGGAAGGAAGCTGTCGAAGCTGTGAGCCCCGCGTGCATCGCGGCTCCGCCGCGCAAAATGCAAATGTCAAGTGACACTCGACAAGTCTGTGATTAAGATTTAACAGAGAAAAATGTGTGGCGAGGATATTAGCCTAACTAAGACACATCAGCTGGCTCTCTTCAGGGTGCCCAACCCCGTCTACTCACATGCCTTGTGGGGCCACTATGAGCAGGACACATAATGGGAGATGTTGAAGCTAGCAAATAAAGCAGCATGCATGAGAAGAACGCAACGTGCATCCGCCTGATGATTGACTTCTTTATTGGGTCCATTTAGGGATAAAAAACTTTTGGTTTTTGTTTGGCCATACAAGTCTCAGATACAACACTGAGCTAAAGATTTGTCAATAACTGCGCAGGAGGTCAAACAACACTGGGAGGGAACATGCAGAGGAATCCCATGAGCGCGCTCACGGACGAAGGTCAACGCCGCTGCAGCACTTAGCAAGCCGCTATCGTCACCAACCAATCTCTCTGCTGCAAATCTGCTGCGAAATTTAAAAAATTTAATTTGTCAACGTCTTTCTATCATATGCTCCATCACTGTCCGAGCCAGTGGCAGGGGCCAGAGGCCCGTGGGGAAGCTGGAGAGGGGGGGGGGGGGGGGGGGTGAGGTGCTGCGGGGCCAAGGCAGCTGCTCTCGGATGGGAAGACGGCGCTGTGATTAGGCCCTCACGTTGGCTGGAATTGTCCCGGACAGCCTAGAAATCAGATTATTAACTCTGATACCAGGCTCTCTGTCTCCTGGCTGGGATTAGCATGAAAATTTTGATATGGATCGATAAGCAATCTTTTCCACTTCTTCACAATCTCCCAAGGCTTCATTAATCTGAGTGTATGTTTATGTCAAGGAATTAAGACATCCCCGTTAGCCTGTCATCCCTCTCCGCAGCGCACACACACTCACACACACACACACACACATTAACACACACCCCGAGCTGCGCTCTCATAGGATGCATAACTGGAGCATCATAGAGATTTATCAAATCAGGTCTCTACTTACCACAAAGACAATGGCCTCCCGTGCCTTCATCCAGCCTCTCGGGTCTGCCCGAAGATCACAGTTAAAGACAATATAGCTTTACTTTACAATATTCCTTATGCCTGATTTAAGGTAGACACATTGTTCCCGCAATGCATATGTTTAGAGACTGCAGAGTAAGTTGCTCTTAATAAATCCACTCACAATCTTATCGTATTTTATATCGGTTTCCTTTTTTAAATTTTACAATAGATGTTAATACTTTCCGATGGAAAGTGGTGAGACAAAACAAAATAGAACTTAATCTCTTTTAACAAAGATGAGTATTTTAAACATGAGGACGTAAGAAAGTGGAATGTAAAGTCAATTTACCAATGAGGTTATATTTGCCATTTTAGGCCTAGAAGCCTCTTCAACAACTTTTAAAAAAGCAGGGGTAACATATTATTTAGGAACATCCAACATTTTTAACTTATAAAAGGTTTTACATAAGTGAATGGAAAGAAAGACACAAATGTTTGGTCAAACAAGGAAATGCTAAATGTTTTATCATTTTTCAATCAATTTTGCATTTGTTTCACTGTATTACTGTCAGCATCCTGGAGAGCTTTCCCATCTTGACTAAGTTTTCAAAGCCACGGCCTGATTTCTTGTGACAGATTGTTGGAGCAAATGCAGACCAGAAAGTCATCATTATGTGTCTTAACATTTTGTTGAGTATAATTCCGTTTTTTGTGCGCCTTAGTGGAGGTGGTGTCAATACACACGGCTCATGTGACTACAGAGGTACAAACCAGCTGTGTAAGTAGCGACTCCCGTGACTAACAAGAGATGTGAAAAATCACAGTGAAGTCTTGTGAAGTTTAACTGATCACAACCACTAAACCGGAAGTCACTAGAAATGTTGCTACTCTGGTGATGACTCCTCAGACCAGACCCTCTTGCGGTGGGTTTTGCTTGTAAATTCAGATTGTGTGGAGCCAGTAGTAGAGGCACCCTCTCTATTTGGAGCAGATGACAGATTTCACCTCTAGGAATACAACTCTTTTTAGACTTGTTGCACATAATTCTCATGCAAATCAATAAAACACGTGAAAACTTCATTAGAGACTAACATCTGCAAGTTGCTTTATTGTCTAAAAATAGAATACTTATGTCAATAGTCAACAGACATAATGATATCAGTGGGAGTTTACTTCCCTCCCGTCCGAATAGTAATTTAAAAAGAGCAATGTTACACGTTAACTTTGCAGGATCTTATATTCCAGAGTCAGATAAAGAAATAAATATATAACAAGAATAAATAAATAGCCTAACACGCAAAATATGTGAATGGGATGATTGAGTATCTGAAACTCAAGGCACTGGAGGAGAGTGCCCGGGCACAGCCGGCGGAAAGGATCCGTGCTCGTATAATTATGACCCATAAGCAGAGCATAATTAATCTCGCCTGCATCATTAGGAAACACGAGTCCAGCCATGTCATTAAAGTGCTTTTAGCCGTCTTACTGTCCTCCCTTTGCCCCCGTGCACTCTCTGCTTTACCAGCCCACTGTTGGTCATTTACAGAAAGAGCACTCATCTACGCGGCGGCATGACTCCTCACATATTGTCTTTATGTCCAATCATGGTTAATAATGAAGAGCTTTAGAAGGAAAGAAAATGAATGAATTAAACTCTGGAGGAAATACAGAGTCAAGTTTGACAGTGATAAAGGATTTTCTTTCAAGTTAAACTATTTTGCCTATTTTATGATTTGATGAACTGCGTCGGTCAGCAAGCTGATTAAAACTCTCCACCGCTCCGTGACGTGCGAGGGAAACGACGTCTGACTTCTTTTATGGCCGCAGGCTTTCTGTGTCCCAGGAAATTCAAAACGTCCACAAGTCTCAACTTTAACACATTTGGTGTATTAAATATTTTTTAAAAGGGCTTAATGCATCATGATTAGCATATGTTCCACTGTGGCTTGGAAGGACACTATTAATAGAGTCATATTATATAGTAATGTGAGAATGCAATCCTCCCATGCCCATTAACAAAGGGAGGTATGCGTATAGGTAAGTGGATCCAATTGGCTAACAGCTTGTGGTTTCAGCGGAGAATGCTTTTAAGTCTGCACACTCAAAAGTATCGGACTGGGGGTCAAGTTCAAATTAATTAAAGGGCTATAAATGAAAGAGCTCGTTAATGACTGCAATCTTACCTACCCAATATTTAATATTTCATCATTAAACAGTAAAATGACCCGATATGATCCTAATACAGTTCCAATTATGCAGCATCGATCAAAGTGACCTTTTCATACCAAGGAGTGGAGGAAAAATCAATCCAGCACCTCCTCCTCCTCCTCCTCTCCCTTTTTCCCCCGTTGTGCCTTACAAAGCCCTGCATATTAAAGTTCCCCAGGCTGTAGTGGCAGCATGTACATACCGCTATATAATGTATACCAAGCAAAAATGCTGCCTCTCAAATCAACTGACCCCAGCAAAGAAAGCAATCTCTCCATGCCCACCCGTCTAATTCCTTTGTTCACAAGCATGTTGTATTTCTCTTTGTGTTTGTTTGCCCCCCCCCCCCTCCCCCCCAACCGGCCCCCCACTCCACGGCTCAACTTGTCTGCTGCCAGATACCCAGCCATGTTAAATTCCAGAAGCCGAGACAGGTGACGAAAACGGGGCCAGACTTCTCTGCCCATCAGTCGAGGCGGTGGGCTCGGAGTCATCATTGTGGCTAATTCCTCCCCCCTTGGCCCAGGGAGCAGGAAAAGAAGCGAGACGGGAAAAGTGAAATCGGTACAACGCCTAAACACATTTCGCTGCAGGATCCGTCTTGATTTGGTGTACTGCTTGACACTCTCCATTTTCTGTTTGACTGGTAACTGCTGATGTGCTTTTTCCCTTGTCAACTCACCATGAAGCAAGTTCAATGTATTTCTAAAGATTGCCAAGTTTGGCTGCTGTTTAGCTCAAGAACAATGGACCAGGTCCACTTGATTCAAGTTTCAAGGACTAAGAAGACATTCCAAGGAGAAAGAAGAACTCTTCTCCATGAGGGAAGAAGTTTGTGTTTTCTGTTTTCTGTGCTTTTGTTTGATATTTGTCAGACAGCTTGTGTGATTTATAACTACATTTCTTGTCTATATTAACACCCATGTGCCTATTCCACATAGACAGATAGCATCTATTTCAAGCAATATTAGTTTGAATAACTTTTAATATATATAAGAAAATGAATTAACCAATGTACTCCTCCGTTGGAAATACAGCCACGCATTTCACTGCTACTACCGGGCTTCATGTAATGATTTAAAGCATATTCACATATGGTAATTTGCCTGAAATAGTATATCCATGATAATATGACTGATAGAAATGGGTGGTGTTAGTTATACGCCGTTAGAGTGACATTCATCCTTTGTCTTATGTTGAAAAATGTGTTTGAATTGATCACAGACAAGCTGTCACATCACTGCCTCTTGATTTATCATTAAAAAGGACCCTGATGTTCTACTATTAAGTTATCGGGTTAAATGACATGAGTTTACAAATAAGCCAAAATCCAAAAAGGGGAAAAAAGAGTACAGTGCAGGATTTCTGAAATCTCAACATGAAACAAAAACCGTACAACTCTTCTCCCCCGTTGAAATAATCACGTGCCTGCAAATGTGAGGCGGGTCATGAACTAATCTCCCACATCCATGTTCAGGGCCCTGCTTATGAACAGGCTTATGAATCATAGCCTGGTAAAACTCCATGGGCTTTAGTGGAAAGGTAAAAGATTGCTTTTATTCTTTATGACTTGCCTGAGGAACAGCAGCTTATAATCCACTAAGCACATCTTAATCAATGTTCCCCTCTGCCACGCCGGGGCCTGCGAGGAGCAAAACAGAACAGGATGGATATAATCTGTGTAAAACCTCGATCCCTGGAGCAAATTAATTATGATCTTTGTAAGTCATAAACACATCCTTTTAATTATTGATGGCTAACCCCTTGACATTGAAATTGAAATGAAATCTGTCTGATTTACACTGGCAGCATTATGAGCTCTCTGCTCTCTCTGCTTTATAGACACTAAGCAGCTAAGTTTGCAGTTGCATAAAACATTTTGTTGGCTAAATGGAAAGGAAATAGATGCTCACATCAGAATTTGCTGGTTTTCATTGGTGGAAAGCACAGGGTTTCAAGGTGAGGAGGTTGATGGGAAGTGTGTGTGTGTTTACCTGTGTGCGCACAGGGGGGAGGGACCCCTGCTACGCCGTGACAGCTCTGCTTGAATCAAGTGTGGCACCCTCATATGAGTGAAAATAATGGAATCCTATATGTCTTTGGATATGTCAGGGTTTCACAGTGGGCCCAAATGAAAAGTGACGGTCAGCTGCGACCGAGGAGGGGGGCAGCGATGCAGAAATGGGATTCGGGCCACCGCCGGGTCATCCTCGTGGCTGACCCGCAGTCAGGCAGCGCCGGGACTCGCTGTCATCGACATCAAGGAGCTAAAAATCTCCATCTGCTCATTATCTGTCTTTGTTTACCTGTCTGTTCATGGAACAGCAGCATAGGAAATAGAGATACACAGGAGTTTACCTGCAACACACCCTGAGCGTTGAGTATGTATGTATTTCCTCAATTGAAATTGAAAGTATATACATTAAAGTACTGCACATGATTTCTACTCTAAAGAAAATGTATTTCTAATAATGTTTTCCTTTTTAGAATTATAAATGGTTTGTAACCTTTATTAGGCCGATGACAGTGTGACAGCAGACCGGAAAGTGGGGAGACAAAAGCGAGTGTAACAAGAAAAGAAGGTCCAAAGAAAAGATTAGAAGACGGGACATTGTAGTCACATGGCGCATGATTGAACCATTTGGTTACCAAGGCATTTTGTAGTGGGGTATTTTTTCCCAGTAGTAACAATTTGAATATTTCATCCATCACTGTGAAATCCGAGATATCCACCAATTTTGTGGGCTCTACTGCAGTACAATTTAAGTGAATCACATATTATTTTTGGCACTGAAAACATTGAAAAATCACTAAGCTAAAATATCTGCATGAATACATTCCCCCTAAGGTAAATGGGGAAATCTTTTTTTTATCTCATTACTTTGGATGAACTGGCCCATTATAATTCTATTAACAACATGATTCTTTAAAGATTACCAACAAAATGAAATAATATGGGATGAATTCATGACATTCACTAAATTCATGTCAGCAACATGGACTTGATGAGCATGCAATGTGCAAAGGGCTGGATTATAGAAACACACACACACACACTGACAACTCTATTTCATCCTCTGGCCTTTTTTACAAAACCGCCAAAAATATAATTAGAAACCTCCAGCCTGCGATAAGAGGTAGTGGGGTATGCGTGATTTAAAGCATTGTAGGAGTTTCTAAAGTCTGTGGCTGAGGGCAACATGCTGGAGTAAGTATGGGGGTTGGCTAACCTGGAACCACTTACAACAGAGGATGTCCTTTTTCTTTCCTATCACCGGTTTCCTTCCACAGTACAGTAACACACGTTAAAAACAACAACACCTCCCTCTCCCCCGACACAAGCTCTCCCGAAAAAAACTTCACCCCCCCCCCCCCAATCTGCTCTCACATGACTGAGCCATTATCCCCTCCCATCTCTCCCCGCAGCACCCTGCATCCTAATCAAAGATACCGAGATGAAAAGGCTTTATTAATAAAAGTTGCCCCCCTTCAGGAGGATGGGAACTAAATGATTGCTCAAATGTGCCCAATTTGAGGCAGATCTGCTGGCAGACTGGGCATCTGGACGGGGCGGAGCCAGCAGAAAACTCTTGCATCTGGAAGCTGTTTGCTGGGCAGAAATTAAGAGACGCACCACGCACAGATATACCACCCGCAGTCAGTGTGTGCCTGCGTAAGTAACACATGTTTATTTTCATTTTTTTGGGTGTCTTTCCCACAATGCCCATTCTTTTAACAAAACCATGATTTATCGACATCTCCAGTGGGAAGTCAGTGTCTTTGTGTGAATGTCACTGTTAGCATCCAGATGTGGCGCGGGATACTGTAGCTTCAGTAGGTTTAATGGATGCAAAGTGAGACAGATGCAGCTGTGATGCTTCATAAAAATCCGTTTGTGCACAACAAGCCATTACACTTCTGCAACGGCTAAGAACTCCCGGAAAACACTTTACAGGAGATGTGGAATCTGTGATAGCATAGAACACAGCAGTGTTCTCTTTTCCTTTTTTTATACTACTTTCTTTGCTGCTGTGAGACTTTTCTCTGGTTGCTGTGGGGATGGAGGAATGTCACATTAGTCTGTGATTATCTCTACGAGGTCTGCATTCGGTTTCCTCCAACTTGAGTAATTGCATTTTTTGTCAAGCTTCTTCTTCCTCTTTTTTTTTTTTTCTTTTTTAATCAAACTCACAAACAATAAGCGGGCCTGCGCGGACAGAAAGTCAATGCTGCTCGGATAGCCGCTTGGTGTCAGAAGAAGGCCCGACACCGACGCCTTTTATGCTGGGGATGACGAGGCCGAGTGGGCCCCATCACATGGCCGCCAGGTTAAACAAAAAGCTTCTGAGCGATCGGCCTCGGAGGGCTAAGAGCGAAATCCAGTGCAGCAGCGCAGACAGCCAGCACTGTGCAATTCTGCTCGTCACACAAAAGACTGATGCTATCTAATAAAGGGGGCTGCATCCATCTCAAGCACACAAACATCACGGACAACATAGAAAGGTAGAAAGAGGTAGTGATTGCTTGTGTAGATCGAGGAAGGCGGTACAGCTGTTGACCCTCCAGCACCGTAAATAGTAGCTTTGGTCAGTCGGTGAGGGATGAACTAAATAAAAGATGCAGCGCAATAACATGAGGTCATCCTCGAAGACAGTGATGTTCAAAATGCAGCCTGCAAACTTGAAAGGAGGAGTGTCGGTGTGTCAATTATTTCTCCTCGTACAGTGTGGACATTCTAATCTTAACTCAATAAAAACATACAGGCATTCAAGAGGATTGGCTCTACGGATGGAATTATTGATATTTCAGTTGGTGAGTCGACCCACAATTTGTACGAACATTCGCTTCATGACAATAAACGATAACTTTCGCATTAGCGTTTAACCGTGTAGTATGCTCCAAGGACTTCATTCTTTTCATTCATGGTTTTAAGGATGTGGGGGGAGTCGTGGTTAATCATTGTTTAGTAATATGAGTTATGATGTGCATTTTGGAAACATAACATTTGACACGATGTGGGTTCATTAACTGTTTTATTTAGTTGTTTCCTCCTTCTTGTGTACCTGGGTAAACTTCACTTCCTGCCCTGGTGTATTTTTCCCTGTGAGTGTGATTGTCTTCCGTGTCCCTGATTGGTTCCTCCTGTGTCCAATCCCCTGCAGTGTATTTAAACCATGTGTGTCTCATTTCTTCTTGTTGGATTGTTAGTCAGTGTTGGTGAGTCTTTCTGATTGTCCTGGTCCCTGTTTGCCTGTAAGCATTCTTTATTCTACTTCAAACAGTACTTTCGTTTTCGGAATACCGCCCTTAAGTCCTCCCTGGACTTATTGTGATGACATTTTTACACAAAATCTTCAGGAGCTAACATTAGCACAGTATGTTGGCACGACTTCAACAAATGCAACGCTAGCTGTTGAAAGTGCTTAAACTTTTTAATGAGTCCAACAGTGACATTATCACTTTGCTTAGTGCATCAATCCTACAGACCTGAGATCTGTGCTCTAGTTTTCAGTATAAGAATCTCAACAAATCAGATGCAAAAGCCAAAAACGTGTCATCATGCAAGTCTGCGCCGACAATATGACCCAATACAACCAGTTAGGAGGCTGCAACTGTTTCTACTAACGTATCCTCTTGTCAGGCAGCTATCATTAGTATACTAATGATGAAAATGACTAGAATGTGACATGTGCGGATAGCAACCCTTGCATGGTAATTAGGGGTAAGAAGGTGTTGACAAGACTGGAAGAGGATGAGACATGACTGCTGTTGAAATGGAACACTTGGTGCGAGTGCACTGTCACAAAAACGTGATGCTCGTGTCAGCCTGCGCGCGATCACCGCTAACATATGCACGACAGCGGCCGCGCTGAGGTGCTTGCTAATTCCTTCCCATTTTTAAAATTCCATTTCATTTGTAGCCATTGATTTTGTGTGAGGATGGGAATAGCTGGCCATCGGAGCTCCAGGAATAAAATGCTGGCACTGACCTGTGCATAGATAATTTGCCATGAAAGACAATCAATAAATAGCAAACACTCCCTAATCAGCCGAGCAGCTGACAGAATGACATTCCATTATCCCCATCTGGCCCAGTGCAGTCAGAACGGCCAAACCTCTGAGGGCCTGGTTTCCCCAAACACACACTTTCTCACCCAAGCCTGTCCGGGCCCGGATGTCTAGACGCACACACACGGACAAACAAATAATTGCCTTACAGACACAGCATGTCACGGTTACCACCCCTTCAAAAACCATCTCATATGGTCCTGTAAAATACGTACACCTCGGAAATGCAAACTAGTTTATTTATATACTAATTATGTTAGCCTCATTCTCCTCGACAACAAACTGATATATGTGATGGTTGGATCACATCACATATATCAGTGTGTAAAGGGTAGTTGACATTGTAGTGGAAGTAATTAAAAGCTTTAAAAAGTAAAAATGGACACGGTTTAGTTCATTGTATTCTGGTCATGCTGAGAGAAATTGCTTGGGATAGGTGTGTAATTCATTTGCATGGTCCTTTTTTCAGAATTTCCTCCAGTTGCTCCAACTCCAGGAGACTTGCCTTTAAGATCTTAGTCGTTGGGTTTAAAGAAAACACGTCATTTGACTTGACCAATGCCTCAGAACTTCAATTACTCTGTATGCAATTAACCGAGCAGTACATCGTTGGAAAGTCTTTTAAATATCTTCTAAATGAACCCTGTTTACATTTTCCTGCAAAGAGACTGCCGGTCGTGCAAATTAACGGTCTGCCGTGCTCTTTAATGTTTCACCAAATCGGAAACTGCGTTAACATGTAAAAATAATGGTTGTTACACAAATTTCCAGAAGAACCTCACCCGACTTGATTTAACTGAATTTATTTTGGACCGCACGGCTCAACTCAAGTCCCCGGTCAGGTTGAATTTACTAAGACCTTTAATTCACATAATAATATGTCATGATGTTGCTCTAGCACGGACTGTGGTTTGCATCAGTCAAAAAGTGTTTCCTTTCAGGCATGAGCACATCTTTTCCTAACCATAACCAAGTTTTAGTTTCCTAACCCTACCCAAACCTATATTGCGGTAGCGGCTAAAATGAGTTCACATGAGTATCTTTCGATCCACCATGTGAAACCATGCAGTTGTTGAACCAACCAAAACACCAGCTTTAGGACACAAAAGCTGGCTTTTTTTCAATGGTGGAGCATGAAATTGTCAAATAAGTGGAAACGTTGAGCTAAACTAATGTGGAGTTCATAGACGTGCCACATTGACTGTTGGTTCAAGCAAACATTTGGGTCATTGTAGTCATGATCTAAACCACTTCGCATACTGTAGCTCCGCAGTCCCCACGCAACACACATCACTGTGACTCACGCAAATGGGGGGTGGTCTTCAAATGCTTCTCAGATTACAGCTACCTCTGATTTATCAGTCTGGAGTTTGTACTTTGAAGTGGTGTGAGAGTTTTATTATCCTACGTGGAAAGTTTTTTTAGGATGGAATGAGGTATTCTTAGAAATAAGTAGTATATTCAATAAAATGGAGCTGTTTTGGTGGAGAATACATGTTATTTCATTCGGTGCTATGGTCGGTTGCTCCTTTTTTTTTTTTTTTGCTTATCCCACCAAACGAGCCCTATTCTGTTGCTGCTGGAGAAAAAAAAGCCTTTTCAGCGTGGGTTTCTCCTGGCCTAATTGACACTGGATGTTTAGAACAGCACAATTAAAAGCATCCATGAAGTGATGGTGTGCACAGTTGTGTGTATGTGTACTCGCCAATGAGGGTGTCCCAGTCTCCCAAGCTGATTTAGGGGAGTGGGGCTATAAAGGCAGTAAAGCTCTCCACGTCAAGGCGATTTACAGTGCACCCCCCCCCCCCCCCGACTGGGAGTTAACAACGCCAGTGGTGGATGTATGCGCATATTGTCTCAGGCATTTGACAAGCGACAGTGCAGCCAACGGTTGTAATCTCTCATTGGTGTGAATCACTCCCATTCAAAACGTGAAAAGCAGTATGATAGACAAGGAACAATTAGCATTGTGGCTTTTGTGAAGGATGCATTCAGCAGCGTAAACAAAGCCTCTTAACGTCCAGCTGAACACATCCACTACAACGTTTTGAGGTGATTATGCCCGAATAAAGGATGAACGGATAAAAATGGCACATTGTGCGTCAACACTCATGATATTCCAGATTATGCGTAATCTTTTTCTGTGTGCGTATGTCTCTTTGTGTGTGTGTGTGTGTGTCTGTGAATTGATGTGTGTCCTCTCAGCGGATGCTCCTATTTCAAAGAGCCTCCTCATGAGCAGCTAGTTTTCATAAAGTGCCAACACGCGCTGAAAAGGAGCGTGGTGTCATGTGTTCCCTGTGCACGCCGAACCGCTAAGTAGGTTTTTTCCTTTTTTTAAATTTTTTATTTAAGGACGGAAATGGCTAACTGTGAGTCATGTCTCATGTCTCATGCTCCATTTTACAAATTAAACATTCTTAATGAATCTAATGGAGTTAATGCGGCGATACTTCCTCTGAACGGAATCCTTTTGTAATCCGAGAGGCTCCTCGCCGCCAGGTGCTGCGGGGCGAAGTGCTGCGAGCCGCCACAGGCCTTTGGACCTGTTCCCTCCTGACATCATTGTCGTGGCCCGATGGGCCGTCTCGCTGGCTGATGAAACATAGAGACAGACAATCTGGTGTCACCCGCCGCCCGCTGCTGCTGCAGCGCTAGTTAAATAAACATCTTTTTGCGGCGCAAAAATAAACGGCCACAGCAAAAGACAAAAAAGACATTTCTGTCCAAGAAAAACACCGTCTGCTCTCGCGCGGTATCCAGTGACAGCCCCAAGTTTTACCTCCTGAATTCTTTACAGAGTTGAGCTTTAATTATTCAAATGGCTCAATGGTTTCTTTTTTATGCTCAGTGCTACCATCTCTCACTTCTTCACAAACCGCATGTCTCACATTTTCTCTGAGCACTCAGGGCCAAAATGAGTTTCAGTCATGGATCATGGCAAGTAATGAAATAATCCCAAAATGACACTGTGAAATTGCTGGATGAGAGACGGTGCCGCTTGTCGGGCAGCTGATTCTATTCCCCCGTCTATCTCTGATCTGTTGGAGTCACACACTATCAAGGCAAAGTGCCGCTGCTGTATATATTTGTTTGAGATGTGCCGGCTGGTGACAGAGGGAGGGGGGGGTGAAATCAGCCGTGTGGGAGTTATCGGATGTTCCGGCTTGTGCCCCCACGACGTTGACATGAGACACCTCCTGCCTCTCCCACCTCTCATTTCTGCGGGCGGCGGCGGCCGGTTAAAGGTGGGGAGTTGAAAGAGCAAACAAGGAAAGCGGCGGCCACTCACTGACTTAACCTCTGTCATCGCAGTGCTCCGGTGTCAGCGCCCGGATCAAATCAAGATGAATGGGGCCTATCCCGGCCGCTGGAGGAGCGCCTCATTGGGCCCAATTTCATCAGCGCCAGTAACTGTTCATATAGAAAGATTAATAGAGCGTCCGACCGTGCCGCTGTGCGGGGAGGAAACACAGGCGCATACAAATAGGTTCCCAGTCGACAGGCAGGAGGGGGTTTGGGGAGGTATTGCGGCGTCGCGCGGCGGGCAGAAGAGGTGGATGCACCTCAGAGGGCCCCCCCCCCAACCCCTACACACACACTTTGATGCCTAATTGATAAGGCTCCGCGGTGACGTGTTCATTTGTGAGACTTTATTGTTTTAATTGTGTTACACCCTGTCACTGAGCTACTGACTGTTTATTTCCTCCATCTCTCTTTTATCCCCTCTGTAATCGTACAGTTCTCCACATGCTTATTTGTGTGTGGCACCGAGGACCGGGCCGGGGGCGGCGAGCCAATGCGCGGTCTCGTAAAGCCGCCCCGGCGCATTTAAAATACTGACATATTTTCCAATGAAACATAAACATAAAAGTCATGTGCTGAGCTCGTGTGTATGGATGGAATCGAATGCAAGGTGAGCTCTGTAAATCATTGCATCGGTATATAAAAATCCACGTCTAATTATCTTGCAGAAAGGAGGTTCAAATCAAACATCGCAGTCAGAGATTTTAAAGCAGTCAGCTCATGGTCTCACTGTTATGAAGGTTGAACCACGTCCACCAGCTTATGCTTATGCTGTCACAGCATCCCTCTATGGTTTAGGGTGTAATCTTGTTAATGGCGAAAGCTCTTTTGTGCTTTTAGAACATTTTTGTGTGCAACCGTGTGTCTCCATTCATTCTCCTTCTCGCGCCACTTTCTCTCGATTTACCTTCTTCTTCAACTTCTTTTTTTTGGAGGGGGGGGGTCGCTTTGGTCCAACAGTACAATGCAAGGTCTGTACATACAATTGTGTCCTGGTTAAGCGGGTCCAACTTTCCGTTTGAAGGGCAAATTTCTTTTCGTTTTCTCCTTAACCTGAGTAGAAAGAAGTTGATGGTGCTTGTAACTTCTCTCTTGCTGTTGTCTTAAACGTGCTCCTTCTTTAACACAGAACATGACCTCCCACCCCACCGAACCGCAAGGATTAAAACACCAATCAGCAGGTATGATACAGGGAGCAGAGTGACGGTTATGTGCCTCTGGTGTTTAGCACATTAAAGCACTCCCTCACAACGACTTTAGTCCATATTGTGGATTCTACATGTCCAGGAGACATCTGGACCTGGCAGAGAGTCACACACCTCTCCGTCTGACATGCTGATTCACTGTAGGACCAAGCTGTTATGAAGGCTCATTCTTATTACAACAAGGTGCAGCAGATGGTTGCTTCACTTGACGATTCACAGCATTTATGACAGATTTACGCTGGACGTTTGTTTCTTTCCAGATAATTATTGATTTAACTATTACACAGAACTGCAATCCAAAAACGGTGTTCTTGCAGCCAAGTGACAAGTTAAAAAGTCTTTTTGAAGTAATGAAAAAACAGATGCTGCTGCACCTGGACTATTGTCCGAAGCTTCCTGCCACAGCAGATCCCAGCTGATGTTGCACAATATGTTACAAAATGGCTACAGGAGAAGGATCCTATTCACATATTTCACGTGCTTTAAATCATTTTGACGTTTTAGCATCAGTTGGTAATGCGCAGCTGTGAAAACTGTAATGGAGACCCTTTTCAACAAGAAGTGTGGATGACTTCATACAGAGGCGTATGGGCCCCCCCGACTCCATGGACTCTTTGGGCCCTTTGGCGTGTGCACATGTCGGCTTTCTGGTCATTCAATCCATCCATGAAGGAGAAAATCATGTTTTTGTAATTTCTTGTTTTGCAACTAATGCGATTATTGCGGTGCAGTCAATGCTGTCCTGTGCCACCATATACAAGAGTTAAGATCCTCTCTCTCTGCTTCTCCCCCTCTCTGCTTGCTGTATATATATATACATAAGGATATCTATATATCCATATGTATCCGCCTTTGATCCCCCTTTAATCGCTGTTTCATAACCTGACTTCTCTCTCTCTCCCCCCCCCCCCCCCCCCCCCCCTCACCCCTCCACCCACTGGCATCACTCTTGTCCCAAGGCTTTGCATTAATGAATCCAATAAATAAAGTGCCACAGCGACCCATCCATTACTTGCATTCATTACAGAACAAAACATGAACCAATTCCACTGTAAGCACTAATGCAGCGGCGCCAATCAATTTGAACTTCTTATGACAATTAACAAAGCTTTAGCGGCCGCTCTGCAACACGCTGAGCCATCAATTGCTGCCTCCATCAAACCAGCCGGGCCTTGTGGCAGCTCACTCTGACTCAGTATGCAAATGATCCAACACACACGCACAGCAACAGGGGGGTTTATGGAATGCAAAAATAATTCATGTCAATAGTACATGCTTAGTAAAATGAGTTAACTTACAGGCTCCACGACCCATCCTCATATTCGTGTGAGAGTGGAGGGGGAAGGGGCCGTCACTGCTGAACAATACAAATCATTTCCTATGCGTTGTATCTTTAAAGGCACCATCATGTGATGCATGATATGACATCAATTTGCGTTTCATGGTAATTGATGCTTTCTTCAGTTGGAGATCAGAGTCTGTAAAAGTTCTGTTAGTTGCCTCGTCCAGTCAATAACTGCAAAAATATAGTTATTCCACAAAAGCTACAATAAATTAGACATTGGATTCTGTCGATGATGGAGCACTCCCGAAACAAACTATATATGAGTCAGACAGACAGGTAATTAACACAATAGAGATGTATTTTTTCCCCTATAGGATATGAAAGTGACAATACACTCAAAACATACACTGAAAACAAAAATGGACTAAGCTGGAAGAAAAAAAGTTATGGTGAATACTGTATTATGCTCCGTCATTCAGTGTCTGATGCATGTAGCATAAACAATCTTCTTTAATAGACATTGAGGGAATTCACATCTCTTTATCTGTACTGCGTTCTGTCAGTCAGCCTTACAGCCAATCCCTTTTTCCCACATTTACCTCTCTATCTTCACAGCAGGTCAGTGAGGAAACATAACCCGGGGAGCTAATTTCCACCGTTTCGGTTGTCCATCGTTATTCATTCTCATGCCGATTTACTTCCTCATCCTGAGCTGTCTCTCTGAATGCCCCCCCCCCTCCCCCCCTCCTGTTCTCCAGCAGGCCTCGGCGGCGGCCCTGGGGCCCTGATCCCATGTCAGAGGCAGCATGTTGGTACCAGAGTTCACCCCAGAGCATGTCTGCCCGCATAATTAGAGAAGTGAATCCAGCCACTCTGTGCGGCAGAACAAGCGTAGCCCCCCCCCCCCCCCCCGTCCGCCTCCAGCCCCCGCTCTCCAGCCTGCCAGCCTGCCTGCTGTACACGGCTTAACGCGAGCGTGTCATGACTATAACAAAGGTGAACAGAAGATGGTAATTAAAAATGTAAGTGGACAAGGGGTGGCCGGGAATGGGGAGGCAAACCAAATGAGTGTGACTCGCAGGTACTGATGCCTCCGTGCTTCTGACTGATTTGGGTATGATACCTAAAAACATCGGTTTCTCAGACATATACAGTCCATGCAATAAAACCATCCAACATTTGATAAAAAACACTTTCTCATTTCACAGTTTTGTTGCTTAGGAGTGGTTTGATCTGAGGTCAGAACAGACAATAATGCAACCTTTAGACTCTGTATTTGGCCACTTGAGGTCAGTGAAAACAAGCTGTGGACACCAACATATTATCACCGTATTTGCTTAGCTGCCGGCCATCTGGTAGATGTAGGTATTCATTTTTTTCTCTGGTTTGGGTCACCACCAAGTTCTGTGGAAATGATGTGACAGTTCACTGTTCTGGGTGCGGCAGTGTGTGATTTGCTTCAATATATGGCCCCTTCCTGTGGACAAAACAATGGGCTATGATGATTTGAATACAGAGTTGAGTGAATATTGGGTAATATTCCAAAGCAAAAATTGGGGTGGGTAAATTACAATTAGCCAACCAAAATATGTATAAATACATATATAAAATATGTCAGCTCCGCTTCCCTAATCCAATCCCATCGTTGTTGTCAAACTTCAGAACCTGTTCCCCCCCTGCTGCTGTCTGTTTCAGCTGCGACCCTCCTCCACCACCTCCAGTGTGCACTCCAACAGGGAATATGCCTTACCCGACTGTAGCATCCCCAACTCCGGATTATACCACAGGATGGAGTCCAATCTTCAAAGACCCTTCACAATTCATACTTATGCATATTTAATTTATTGTTAAACTCTAATGAAGTCCCTCAGGATTAAACTGTTACATATCATATACAGTTGATGGAGTATATTTTTCTTTGCAAAATGATTCGCCACACAGGAATAAATGTGAAAAACAACAAACAAAACTATTTTAGTTTTTTTAATATTCAACACTTTATCACAGGATTTGACGTGTGGATCAAGAGCTCACATAATAAAATTATGCGCCTGGACGGCTTTGAATACACGAAGCATGCCGTCGGAAAGAAAGAACTCCAATGGCATATTTAGTTTGGCTGTTTCCAACCGGCTTCCTGTTAAGTTTGTGTAGAAATGCAGCGAGACAGAGCAGGGGAAGCTGTAACCTGGAAGTCTCTGCCGGCACACTGGAGTCCATTAAAGTGCTCTCTGAAAGCAGTCCTAAATCATTCAAATGATGTGAACACTTTGTTGTTATTTGCGCCCAACGTTTGGCCACCACTGCACTGTTTTAAAGAATTACCTGAACCATTTACATAGTGGCGGGTCACAGTCGGACTATTGGATTTTATGTGGCCTAAATATAATTTAGGTCTCCAAAGCGTGAAAAAGCTGCCTAGTGTTTTAGGAGTGATAACAACCTCTTGCATTTACATATACATTTACTTTGTCTCTTGTCACAATGTCTTAACCTCTCGGTCCCTGTTCCAGCCGTAAATGAACCTGTCTGAGACGCCTTTCCTTCCCTCCCTGCACACACACACTCTTTCTCATTCTCCTCTTCTTCCTCTTCTTCTCATCCCCCTTCTAAATTGCAACCCTATATTTCTGGACCTCTGATGCAATTATGCCACCTCGATTGCCTTGACGTGGAAGCAGGATGGAAAAGAAAAAAAACAAAAAAACAACTGCACACAAAGCCTGCCTTTTGTGTATCAAGAAAATAAAGGCTTGAAATTGCCTCGGACCTCTTCTCTGTCTCTCGTATTCTCTGCCTCTCATGCACACAAACACGCTCTCATCCCCTGTCTGGGTCACATGCACAAACACATTCGCCCGACAGCTAGGCTTCCCTGCGGCGGGACGGGATAAAAGTCGACAGTTTCTATTATCAATAACAAGATAAAAGACAGAGGTCTTTTATCTCTTAAAATGTAAATTTATACAAGGCTCCATACCTCCATGCTGTAAATATCTAACATCTCTTAAGACCACAGTACTACACTCAATTGATTTTTCTCCCCTCCTCCTGGTTGCAACCATCTGCAAAATCTCTAAGTCTGGCATAATATCAATGATGAAATTAAAAATCCTCAATTTGTCTAAACCATGAGGGAGATCACCCGGTTTAAGCCCTTTACTCTTTAAATTATATGATTGATTTCCTTTAAGGGTATTTGTTTATTTCAATGTTCATATCTGCTCTATCTAAATCATTTCTCAAGTTTATTCCATTGATTTCTCTGGGACACTGGCCGTTCTCCCTTTCTTTCCGTAACCTTGCCTCAACCATATCAGTTTCCTTCGAAGCTCATTTGCATGAAATAAGCTGGGAAAATGCATTGATTTCCGCTTTTACACTTTGGTGCTCAGTCCCTGGTTATTTGTGATGAATGTGCTCAGTATTTCATGGTATTAAGTCTCAAGCATAATCAGCTCATGGTGTTGAGCACATTTGCATTTATTCATATACCTGCAAAACCTGCAACCTATAAAAAAAGGAATGAACGTGTCTTTTACGGAAATTGAAAATCTTTAAATATACCTTTTGGTTTTAAAAAATATATTTCTGAATGTTTCATTGTAAAACACTAAACAACTGTCAGCCCATTCAACTATTTAAAAAAATGTTTTTAGATTATTTAAAAAAAGAGCAATATTTGCATGGGATGTTAAAAAATAAACTGCAGTAACCTTTTTCATTGGAGTGATTTCTTTTCAATAGTTTAGTGAAAATTCCAGTCAATGACAAAGATGAAAATATATCAAATATCGCATCTCATTTATTCAGTAAACCATATGTATACATCATATATATAAATATATATATATATATATATATATATATATATATATATATATATATATATATATATATATATATACTTTGAATATTTGGTATCAGTCTTTCGAATTGTTAAGCGTTTGCATTTGTTCATCCCTTATTGTCACAATCTTGTATTTTTAATAAAATGAAAGAACATGAAGGACAGCAGAACAGAGACTGTACCTATAACGTTGTTTCAAATGCAGGTAATGTATTGACAGCTTGGCTTCCAGGAACTCTGATCTTCTATATCCATGAAACAGCTGGATGGACCTGCATTGATCTGCTTTGTGTCGGGTTCATCCCAGTCACATGGATCGGCACCGACTCAAGAACACTACATACTTCGATTATGCGTTTTGACCCATCAGACTCTGACGGATCAGACCTCCATCTGATTTGGACTCAAACAAAAAGATGCTCCACATGGAAACAAAACACTGACTAAGAAGTTACTTGAAAACTGGAGAAATGCCAAATATCTAACATCTCTTAACACATACGAGTAACAACATAATACGAAGCTCCCCAAAAGCACAATATTGTTTCCCAAAATTTCACAACTACTTACGCATTATGTCATAATCATTGTTATCATCTCACTGTGAAGCGAGGCGTGTACTCTTTTACCGTAACTAGATTACGTCCCTGAGAAGAAGGTCATCTTTCTTATTCCGTGCCATTCTTCCTTGAAACTCTTTCCATGTTCTTCTGTCATTCTGCTGACAACTGGAGACAGGCTAATAAGAACTTCCTTAACCAAAGCGGCTGCTTAACCCTCAACTTCCCTCAACAATCTGTAGCCTCAGCCGATCAAACCCGAGCGCTGTGAAGACAGCTCCACCGCTTTTAAAAAACGAGTCCTCCGCAACACACACTAAACACCACTTCTAGTGAACTCGATACCAACAGCTTGGATTTATGCAACGACGCAGAAAGCCCACACAATATCATGCGAGATCCTCCCATATAACCAGTGACCCGAGAACTTGGCCGATCAAACGCACCCTTTTTATGTCCCTTTGATTTTTTCTTTTAGCCTTGTCGCTGATCTCGTTGCTGCTTTTAGATAATGCTAATAGATCACAGGCCAACGGGACGGAGCAGGATAATGGAGCTTTCATTGCAGCCTGATTAACTTGGCTGTAGGGTTCCACCTCACCCCTTTCGGCATGATGGCCCTAATTAATAACGATTGCTCCCCAAAATGTGCAAATGGAACGATAAACGAAGGACCAACTAATTAACTGCAACCATTTCTACTAATCATTAGTTAACATCCCGTTTTGTCATCATTACACTGATGTGTGTGCAAGGGCAGATAAAACAGGTCAGCCCTTTTTTTCTGCCCTCCCATAAACCCTGACAGCCATATTTTCTTCGGCTATAAAAAGACTAACAAGTAATTAAAGTGAGGGCAGAAGTTTGGAGAGTTATAGCGTTTAAATATTCCACTGTAGGCCAAGTGTAGACATTTTTCTGAGAAAAAAAATAGCTGAAATCATTCCGTCCAGCCGGTTAAAGTTTTGTTTCACATCTGTCGACAGCAGATACGGCGAGAAATAAAGCAGGACAAATCTTCCAAAACTGCTTGGAGAGAGGCTGTCAGCCCTCAGCTCTCCTCCTCTCTAATGCAAAGTGTTCCAAGTCATTTATTTCTGAGACTTTTTGCCAGCGAGGAAATCAGCGTCAGTGCAATGCTGCTGTTTGTCTTCATGGCCATGTGATGCTGAGACGCACTCTTCATACTCGGCCCTTGGAATTTATGTGCCGTTTCCAGGAGCAGAGGAATGGGCAGGGCTCGGTGATGGGCAGGCAGCGTCAGCCCTGCTGCCAATCAAAAAGTTAATAGTCTGTCCATCGAGGAAGGGAAACGAGCCCCTGGGCTTCAGCCCGCACATTTCTCTCTCCAACGGCAACTCAAACGCGGCGGATTTTGACTTTGCCTGCGTGCATACAGAACGCACACGGCGCTTCGTGACGGCCTGCTCTTCACGTCTCCGTCAATTCTAATTATGCCGTTCGCTGCCTTTACGCCACAAATCATTTCCTTGGAGAACTTTTGCATCCACGAGATCATGAGACATTGTTTCAGAGTAATAGTTGGTTACAGAGCGTAATCGCGTGTTCTCTCCCCTTTACTTGCCCTCAGCAATGTGTCTTTTCATCGTTTTTCTGTCCACACCTCTCTGCACGCCTTCATATGTGCATTTCTCAGCTGAAAGCTTAGGGCAGTCTTTGTCAACGCTAAATTGGAAAGTAATCCTGTTATAACCTCACTGAGGTTATATGTGCTAGTGGGTGATTAGAATTACCTCCAAATATTCCAAAGGAGCCATTATTTATTGGTGCATGAAAGACACAAAGGAGAAAGCTGCCCTCTTATTGCTAATAATCAAAAACGCTTTAGAGAACACTATGTATGGTAATGAAAAAACTGTCAATAGTCCTTTCAAATGGCCTGATTTACTAAAACTTTTATGAAGACAGTAAATTTCATGTCTTATTTTCTTGATCCTTCCAAAGAGGGAACATGGGGAAATCAATAGCTCTCCAACCTGGCCCTGAATTTTGTCAACCTCTAATTATTATCAGGCTCGTGGCGATGATCAGCGAGTAATTGCGACTACTCGGCTTCTGATGCCAACGACAGGTCCAATAGAGAATGTCTACATGCAAAGCTCTTATCTGGCTTAGTAAAATCTATACAAGAAGGTCAAAGTCCTGCAGAGATTCAGCTTCACACTGATGCTTTTGGTTTGGGTACAAATGGCCATATTCATATGCACAATATTCCGCATTTGTTTGATTGCATTTTATAATCACAAATTATAGATCACACTGTTTTTATTTCAGTGAATCAGCTGGGCATTGTTATTATATTTATATATTTTTCAAGAATCGGGATTTTCATCCATGATATTTCTGAAGATAAAATGTATATATGTTTTACATGTATAGCAAAAAGTAACTTGGGTTTTGAATTCAAGGAAGATGTAATTGGTATTTAAAGGACACACAGCCCTGTCAACCAGTTCTCTGCTTCTTTTGCTCAAATTGTGTACGTTTGCATTGTGGTTCTCATATTGTTTCCATTGTTAACAGCTTCTGTGATGTGATTTGATGCAGCTCATTTGAATCCAAACAAAAGAGCAGTGTGCAAAAACCTCCAGCCCCATCCAGTACTATTGATAGTTCACCGGCTGCATCATAAAGCTCAATAATCCCCTTTGACTGGAAGTTAAGTGATGGGATTCAGTGCCTCCAATTTGATCATAAACAAAAAGCATTATGATGTTCATGCATTTTCCAAGCATCTCCTGATTGGGAGCATGTAATTAAAACCCCTGAAGGTGATGGGAGTTCACATCGATGTTACACTCTTTATTCCTTGTTTATTTCTTGGTATATCCACGCTCCCTTGTTCTGTGCTAGAATTTCAAAACATGGCCATTTGCTGCAGAGGTTTCTCTCCAGTGTTTTTTGTACAGTAATATCTTGCGTGTATAATTCATCAGTCGTGACAGATACTGTGCTTGTAATCAGCAGGTGTGACAGGCATTACTGCAGATCTATAACTAATCACATTAAACCAGTAAGAATAATCTCAATATGCTTGATGTGCATTCTAGACTCTTTCCAACAGAAACAGTGGTAGAGAATTGAAATTGACTTAAGTGCTTGTTAGTTACCAAGGTCTTTATATTTTTATACGCTTCAGAAAACAGCTCCATATGTTTTACTGCACGACATGCTTTTGATATTTTTGGCAACTGGAAACAAATCTTGTCAATATAACTGTGCAGTATATACATTACAATAATACAACATATACCATGTTAATAGTTTTGTTATTGACATTTATTGAAATTCAACTGTGAGTCAGATTTGACCCTCCTCATTGATCACCACTGGACGCGCCGGGACGTTTAACAGAATAAACACAGACTTTGCCGTGAGCCTCCATAAAAGAAAAAAAGGATGCCACACATGGGTTATGAGAGGCAGCTGGAGAGCTGCCTGTGGGACGTCTTGTGGTCGGATGACACTGACGGGCATGACATTGACACAAGCATCAGACAGAGGGGAGGGGAGTGACAAATAATAGGGGAATTAGAAATTAATGATTCCGCCCGTATGTAAATGGCAATTAAAGGACGAGCGGTGCTCCAGGCTCTCTGGCCAAACCGCCTCCATTTGTTTGGATAGGGATGGACACACACACATACACACACACATGCTTGTGGTGCGTATTGAGGCTGTGACACACATCTATACGGGCATAAAAGAAAATAAATCCACAGCGCCGTGGACCAGATCAGATCAATCGGCCATAATGGCAGGGCTGATCATTATGTGCTGCTTCTGTTTGTTTAAATGAAGAGTGAGTGTGTCTGCCATATCGAGTTGGATTAGGCAGTGGGAAACTGTTGCCTGCAGCCTCAGACACTGGATGAGAGCAGCCACATCGGGCTCTACAGTAAAACACAATGATGGCCTATTTAGAAATCAATGTCAAACTTTCATTAGTCAGGTCAGCAATATACATATATTGTCTAATCGCTGCGCGTCAACAAGGCATGAGAGGAAGCTGCGGGACAGATGTTGCTTTCGCGTGCAGCGGGAGAGATTTAAAGCTATGGATCCTAAAGTCAATCCTCTGTATGGGCCGTTAAGTTTCGACACGTCCATCAAAAATGTGCAGCATCTGGCAATTCGTTTGTTTGTTTTTTTGCTGGTTTTGGTGAAAGAAACCTGAGCTCAGAAAAATCCATCTGATAAGGCTCATTGACAAGCAAGGAGGGGGAAGCCTGTGTCCTGTCCTCTGATGATGAATGTTGAGCTGCAGAGACTGATGGAGAGTCCCCCATAAAGAGTTGGTCAGCGCTGACCTAAACTATCATGGACAAACTCATTTTTTCTTCTGTTGCTTTGGTTGAAAAAGCGCTAATGGGAAAAATGTGGTCGGTCACAGATGTCAGACGTGAGCTACGGGATGAAGACGTCCCCAAAGAGGCGCTGCTGTTAAAATGACAACAGCATTTTTGCACCTTTTGAAAAATTTAAATAAATTACGTGACAGAGAAAATGTAATCAAGATAGCAATAGGTTTCATTTTAAATGTATACTGCTGCAAATAAGTTGTACATAAACTTCATTTGAAGGGAAAATATAAAATAGCATGCTGATTATTTGGGAGATAATGCCGACTTTCAATACCTTTTTGAAAGACGACTCTCTTGAAAGAAGGTGGAATACCGTGACCCACCGCCTAACGGTGTCATTATTTAGCCATGCATAGGAGCTCCTGACCTTTACATGCAGTTTGCACCATTGGCTGTTATGTGCTGAGGTGTTACCATTCCACAGAGTCAATCCCGGGATCAGGGGACGATCTCTATGCCGGGATGATACATTTCTTCCTATCAAAGTCATTTTATAACTTATAACAAAATGTTTAAACATTGGATAAAATGGCGAATAAAAAATGTAATTAATTAACAAGATGAACTGTGTTTTGGAGGAAAAGAATAGGACACATTTCAACCGGGGAGGACATTTTTAATGCGAATCATGTTTTGAACGGCAACTGTTTACCAAACACCCGGTTGCTCTTGGTTCACCCCCCATTACTGAGCTGAAAATCCTCCTGTGATCTTCCCTCATCATATCCGACCACCCAGGGCATTAATATGACAGAGTGTTAATTAATCCATCACGCTGGTTAATAGAAATGATGTATGATAGTCATTTGTTTTCTTTGATCCCTGAGCTATTAGCGCTGTGTAACTGTATGACTAATTAGTATGAGAACACTTCTGAAATAATTGGGTGTAATTAATCTGTCAGTAGGTTTTGGAAAAATGACTGTGCCTTGACAGTTATGAAAAATAGCAGTGTTGACATAATTATGTAATATTCAAGACCGTTTAGTGTAATGAACCCCTTGGATGTGGTGTAAATCCACTTTGTTCTGCTTCATTTTGTTTCTCTCTCTGCTGCTTACACACTTTTTTTTTCAGCCAGCCAAGCTTTTCCTCTTTGTGTGCACACTGTGTGCATTGGATGAGCAGCCGAAATGATGCTATCTGACTCTCTTCTTGTTCTTTTTCTATGGTTTCTATGGCAACCGTGTCAAGTGATTGAGGTCGGGGGTCAAACTGACCAATAGTGAGTAAATTACATTCCTCTGAATGATTCCCCCTGAGCTGCTATTGAAATCGAGCTCCAGCCCTCTGATGGATACATCTTGTCATTCACAGTTTAGAAGGCAAGAGGGGAACGTATAAACATGACACCGGGGGGCTTGTCTTGCTCAAACAAAGAGGCGACTGGATGAATAAACACACAAACATACGTTTTATTTTGCCTCGCTGCGGTGTACTGGCTTGCACGCTCTTCAGCCATGTCCTATTGTAAAAAAGCAAAAAATAGCACAATGATTTGAAAGAGCTCATAAAGCGACGCTCAAGTCAACGTGTCCACATTCCCGGCCGGTTCTTAAGGCCAGACAATGGGGACTAAGTAACTAAAACACCGCGGTGAGTTCCCTCCTCGACAAACACCAGGCCTGAAGGTCACTGCTTTGTCTGAACCAACGCTCGCTCAATCCCTCAGCAAGAGTTCAAGTGCTGACGCTCGTCCTCCTCCTCTTCCTCGTTCCTCCCCCGGTCCTCGGAGACCGGCCCCGACGCCGGGTTGTCAGACGAACAACGGAGGAAAGAAGGAGATAAAAACACAAACGATCAAGATTTATTGCTTATTGTGTACCACAGAGAGGAGAAAAAAAAAAAAAACACAGAACGAAATCCATTGCAAATTGAATTGTCTTTGTTTGAGCCCGGCCCGCCTTAGAGCAACAACAACAAAAAAAATTCTATGACACAGGCCATAAATGACAATGGCACAATAATGCACAGCAACCTGTCCAAGAGGTTGATAAGCTGATCGATACTAACTATTCATTTCTGAAAATTATCTCCACATTGATTCGGGAACAAGTGGCATTGAGGCGGGAGCACGCTGGCCATAATGCAATAATTATATAAAGGGTCACATGCACCAATAAAGCCTGTCAGCGGCACCCGGCGAGGTAAATCCCCATAATCCATCAGCACATTGACCCCTGACCTCTGGGCTTGGAGGCTTCTTTGAAGCCTCCGTAAAAGTTGCTTACAAAAGGACACAATTGCTGAATACACCTCAATGGTCAGAGGTGGGAAACTAGACGTGTGGAGCTGATGCAGCGATGGTGGAGTCGCTCGACCTGTTGTTTGGCCCGTTTATTGCATCGGCCTCTGCTCTCAACACCCAGACAACGGAAAATCCCCTTTTCCTCTCCCACGTCTCCTTCGCCCAGCAACGCAGCACTTTGTATCAGCAGTCTTAATACACATTTAAATAATAATTAGCGGCAAAATGCAGCTTTGTGTTCAAGTACCAAATGGCATTGATCACACAAACAATATGAATAAAATGGTGCACACTGAGGAAATCTTGAGGGTCACTCCTCTCAGTTCCTAACCCCTACGTCGTGATTTAGGCTGATAAGAAAGTATTTGTACGTATAAATCTTGCCGGGAGAAGCTCCAAGATTGCTTGGAGTAATCTGTGGAATTATCAAAATGAAATGAATATTTCAGCCACCTGGCGTGGCTCAAGATGAATCACAAAATAACAAGAGCCCCGCCATCTGTCTGTATCACAAAGCATTGACGCACAATGAGATGCGTACAGTACATACCGAGTGAAAAGGTAGAACCAGATCCTTAATCCTGGATAATACCAAATTTCATCTTGATAATACCTCTTTTACAGATGTGCAGTACATGGAGATCTGTATTTAAGACTCATAATTAGAATATTTTCATATATATGCAGATATATCTTACAGGTCAAATATGACAAAACCGGGTGGGGGGGGGGGTTTAAGTACAATACTATGGTCCCTTTTCAAGGAGGAGCCGGGGTACAGGACCTCTGTCCCTGCTTATCTTTAAAGACTAATTGATCTGCTATTGAAGAGGCACGTTCCTCTGAGCATCACCGAGACATCCCGGCTCCAATCAGACAGGCATGTGTTATCAAACGGGGAAGTCAATTAAGAGAGAGGGGAAGAGAGAGAGGGGGGGGAGCTCAATCTCTCCCTCCCTTCTCTAAGAGAGAGAGAGAGAGAGAGAGAGAGGGGGGACAGGGGGACTGGCTCCAAGCTCTCAGCAGACTGCTTCTCACAGAGTTAGTAAAGGGGCTGCAGACATCCAGGAGTCACTCTTTCGGTGCTGTATGAGGGAACATGCGCCGCAATGTCACCTTGCCTCTGTCATGCAGTCTGCTAGCTGGCTCAAAGTCGCAGTCGCCAGGATATCGACGTCTTCTTTTTGCTAACTTCCCTTCCCACCTCTATGTGGGCGGCGGCCACTTTGTGAGAGTTGTTGGAAATATGTTATTGAAACGTGTGTATATACACACACAAAAAATTCTACATGTCTATTTGTTTTAAATACTCGGGTTTTTTTTAGTAGAAGCTAGAAGCCTTCATATAAGTAACGCCTCGGGATAAAACTATTCTCAACAGTTGAGAGAATGAGAATATTCGGTGCTTACATACAAACAAGCTTTCGTTCCTTTACCCTCCGACCACGCTGCCGTGTTGACGTTTCTGTGTAAAAAGACTCACAGGAGCCGCTTCCCTTCGACTCTCTCGTGTTTCCACGTCTTCTGTGTTCTCCAGCTTTATGGAAAAGTTGAACCCGTAAAATCTCATTTTTCATTTTTCCCCTCAATCACAGCGCAAATCTACAGTATGGGTTTTAATGAAGTATTTTGTGGCCACTATAGTTAACAACACATGTTGCGACCCAGCGGCTTGATGTTGACAAGAGCACTTCCCCCCGTTTGAATCACCGCTTCTATTTCGAGCTGCGCTTTCATGGGGCTTACTTAAAGGTTTTAAACCTCTCAAACTCTTTACTATCTCATCACACGAGCTGACTTCCTGACTGACGACCCGCCACGCATTTTACGACTACGTTTTTTTTTTTTTGTTTGGAGATTTCTATGCAACGCAAAAAGGAAAAAGAGCGGGAGAGTCTGACTGGGAAAGATGAGGCCTCACGCAGAGACACACATGGTCCAATGAAACCAACACTGCTCCTGCTGTCTGATGGACAAGTGATGGGCAGAAGTGAGCCGCTTCATGTAAAATGTGTAAAGTAATAGAGGAATCCTCCGTTGTACAGTTTCACACTTACAATAGCCGTGACAGGAAACGGTGGTCTGACCAGGTCTTAACATGCATTTGCCTTAAATGGTGGATGTAGTTGATGTGTTCTTTGTTACTGACGGACACGTAACCGCCTTTATAAACTTCCAGCTGTTACCTCCTCTTGTTCGAGCGTCGGGGGCCGTCTCTGAGGGGTGAAGATGGCCCTTAATGTGCGCTCTAAATGCACTCGTAATTGCGTTACTGAGAATTTTAGATACAGCGACTAAATAGCTCTTTTCTCAAAGAGGATGTAATAAATATTGAAAGGCCGCGCTCAGGCTTTATCCACCATTTTACTTAATTGCCTCAGACTGTGTGACAATGGCGAGTTACTGGACTGTGGCGGACGAGCGTTTCACCACAAGACAAACAGGGGATGTATCTATTATCCGAGCCGCACGGAGGTCGTCGACCTACGACGGGCGCAGCGGCGGAGACATTGGAGATCATGTGCAATTTAATCTTCGAAACAAAATAAAAAGGGAGGCGATTGACAGCGAGTCGGCGCCGACAAAAGGGGCCAGTGAGAATGGACGGCCGCGACTTGGACAAGGCCCGTCCCCAAAGGTTTCCTGGGCATTTTCTTCTCAAGCCACTCAAAGCCGTCGCGCTGCGCCTTGATTCCACTCACTCCTCTGACACTTGTATTAATGGCATTTCGGCTCCGGACTGTAGATGCCGAAAAGCGATTGTGCAGAAGCAGCTGTGTCTCTCTCTCTCTCTCTCTCTCATACTTTACTAGTGTCTCTTTTACTGACTCCTCTATGCTTTCTTAGCCTTTCTCTGTCCGTGCCCCCTTCCCCCCTCCACACACACACACACACACACCTTCTCTATTCTCTATCCATTCGTCCAGTCATTACTGGTCAGTGTCAGCACTTGAAAACTGTGCTTGCCGAGGCGGTGTCATCACAAGTGGAATTAACCGTTTTCCCTCTGCCTGATTGCAAGAAGGCCGACTCATTCCAGCGCTCCTATACACTCCATCAACATCCACTGACAGACAGAAAGCCCACCGGCTTCTGCTAGAAGCATGATATAACAGTAAATGTTTGCCGATCCGCGTGGGAGGGCTCTGCAGCAAAAAACGGAATATAACTATTTACCATTGCGCCCTTCGAGGATCAAAATATGGATATATGTGAGAAAAATACAATTTGGAGCCACTCACGGGCCCACTGAGTATCACTGCAATCGTTCCTTTTTGACAAATTATGCCATGGGAGTAAAGCTTTAATGTTAATCCCAATGGGGATTGGGAACAGCTAAACAACATCAACAATCATTTATCCTCAGGTACCAGCGAGTGCAGGTCAGATACAGAGAGGTGTGAGTCCAACGAGAGCAGCTTGATCTGGAAGGGATCACATGCAAAACTATCCACGGGCCACGTATCATGAACACAGCTTGCTGCGTAAGATGACGAATGTAAATCCCTCTGGTAAAAGGGAAAAATCATAATCACAGGGGGATTATAATCTTAATATGTTGTATCTAGGACTTCCGTGGGAGTAATCTGTTGTCTGATCTGCTTGTTACGTTTCTTGAGACGTTGGTAGTAGATCATGGCGTTGCGCGAGTAATACAATACAAATCTGCTTTATGTTTTTTTTTATTAATTTCCTACCGGAAGATTACAAGATTTCCAGAGATTTGCACGCGTAGATGAACGCTTATACAGTCCGACGCAGGAGAGAGAGAGAGAGAGAGAGACAGGAACACAAGGGTCTCAGTTAATGTATCATCATCTGAGTGGGTTTGGATTGGAGTTATTAGAGTATTTCACTTCATTGCATGACCTCCTGTTCCTCCTCAGATCATGAATCCTATTCATTACCCAGTCCTTCTGGAGTGCCCGCCTTTATAATATTACTCAATTTATATTCTGAAGCGGGCTCCTGGGAGAGCGATCAGCGCTCCGAAACAGCGACCCCCCCTATAACCCAATCACAATATTTAAAGGGCAGCAAAGAGCTTTTTAATGCGCGTCGTAGATAACCATTTAAAGTGGATTGCTTTGGTTTAATATGACCTTAACAGGCTGGCAGTCACATGTGAAGAATGAATAAGCTAATAGGAGAGACGACAGCGAAAAAGAATGAAATCAAAAGGCAGAATATGAGAGATTTGTTTCAATGCGAGCCGGCCTCTTGACGGCTGCTGAGAGGAGCATGATAGAGAATCACAAGCGTGTGAATGAAACAGGACAGGCGATGAATGAAGCTACTGCGCGCGTTTCTCTTTTCCCTTTTCCCAGAGTATGAACTGCTTTATCATGATAAAAGACAAGACAGGTGTAAATGACACATTTACATTCTCCACTCAAAGAGAAACTTGACTCAATCTCGATGAAAGCAGCTGTGGATCCGAGGTTCCCCCCATGTTATCTGCAGGGGAGGGGTTAAAGGATGACGGAGCGGTAACATGCAATGGTTTTTCTGCATATGTCTGGTAACTGCAATTGCATGTTAAGGCCTTAATCGGATGTGACGACATTGAAACGAATGAGTATATCATAAATCACATTCTGTTTGGGTGAAAAGGACAGAAAAGCCCGTAATTTGCTCAATTTTAGTTACGATATTGACTTTTTGACGTGTTTTTACCACATTAAAAATCTTTTTTTTGGGGGTGCACAGAAAAGTCTCAGCAACTGTGTTTGGGTAGTAGAGACAAAACCAGGGAAACAATCAGCGTCTCTGCAGCCTTTCACTCATGAGGAATTTACTCAGCTTGATGTTGTTACTTGATCATTAAGTTCCATATTAAAGTGTATTTTAATTTTATTAAACACTCGCATTAGTAGCATTGATGGTGAAAGCTGTCAAAGAAACACGTTTCTTCTTCCATTTAGTGGTTAAATATGTCCCTAAAAGGAATAATATCAAGGTTTCACAACTTATATAATATGTAAATCTATACAAATTGGCTAAGAGACAAACTGCCCGTTTTCCTCCTCTTCACTGCTCAGTGTTAAACGAGTGGCTCTTATCATTCGCTATCAAGCCACATACTCATAAGTCTGTGTTATTGTTGGCGCTGGGATGATATTTATCTGTGCGTGATCTCTGCATGGTGCGGACTCAGCATCGCTGCAGGCAGATGCAGATCATCTACATTTGGATGAACTCTGATGTCCTTGACATTAATCACGGTCCATAACCAAAGGCATCATTTCATCTTAAATCTGGCTGAACAGAGCATTTTCAACCAAATGAAAGAGTGCTGTGTCCTCCGCCTCTTTCATTAGAATAAAGCACATGGACCCTTCGGAACTGTCAGGCATCAACGTTGACAAGCAAAGGAAAATTAAGCATGCATGTAATTTATTGATATCCACTCAGATGTGAACTTTTTTTATTCGTCTGATGTGCTTCGTCATCAAGGTAAGAAGAGACACAGAGAGCCACCCGCCCAACAAGACCATCTGAATGATTGAATACAGTGCGCTAAGACGGGAATTAAAGGCAAAATAAATAACCTTGGTGATCTGACGGGGAAAAAAAGGCTGGTCCATAAAAGCAGTTTGCATGAGCCTGATTGATATCTCGCCCTAGATTGTGTTGTCAGCTGCTGGTCAAAACTTGTGATTAAGAATTTACGGCTCAGTCAATTTTGTTGTCCTTTTTTGAAGATTTTAATTAGCAAATGAACCTCTCTTATGGACGATTGATTGGTGCCCCGAATAACCATTTCCCTTCAGTGTGAGTGAATGAGTGCGCAAGCACTGTGTGTATGTAAGCATGTGCATGATGCAGATGATGTATAACGATCATCTGAGGGAGACCGGCCAAATGAGAAACAACCATTACATTAGTGTTGCAGAATGTGATCTAGAGGAAAGGGTCACTGTGTCTAACCAGTATTACATTCTATTATGTACTTGTAGCTTGTCAAAACACAGGCATTTGATTTAAGCGGTTGTAGAACTGCCTGTAGACTGTCAAATGTGTTTCTTTAGCACTGACTTGTGCATGATTTACATTTTACAAACAGAAAGATAAATTACAGATTCGAACAAACAATATGTTTAATTCATGTTATATTTATAATATGAAAAGTAGGTTTTAAATAGTTGTGGCAGTATCGTGTTTCTCATGAAAGAGTTTATTTTTCCCCCCGTTTGGGAACCTTGAGTGTGCAACCCAGCTCTCCGAGATGCTGATTGTACGTTGGATGAGTGCTTATAGGGATTGATACCCTCATAGTGCCGTCCCCTCGGTTGCAGAAGAGCCCGCATAAATCATCCACTGATATACAAACTACAAGATAAATGCAAAGTGATCTGATGATAAAAACAATTATTTGGGCATTTAACTTTTTTTTTGTTTATCTCCGTGCAAAATGGAACCATTTTGGAGACAGAAATGGTGACAAATAACAGTCAGAGGCTGTGAAACGCTGCCGTTCACACTTTCCAAGATTAACGTCATTTGTATCAGTTTAGCGCCTCGGGGGCCAAACTGCGTGATGAAGGAGATCTGAACCGGCCTTCGCTAAAGCTGAGGGGGAGAGTAAGTGTGAATAAAGCATGAGGGAAGTGTGTAGTGGATATAAGGATGTGTTTGTCATGTGGGCCGGGGACGGAGGGACAATTCCAGGGTCAAAGGTGGATCCAAAGCAACAGAAACAGGGGAGCGTTACATTTCCTGTGGCCACCCTTAAATAATGTCCGCGGGCCCAAGTTATTAACCTCCTTAAAGCCCACAGAGCGGAGTCGAGCCAGCCTCCAGTCAGGCCTGGTCGCGGTCAGGGGACAGATAGCAGAGATAATAGAAGTGCACACGGAGGAACAATGCCCCGGTGGATCGAGGGATGAGGGGGGGGGGGGGGGAGAAGCACAACTGAGGGAACATGACCAAATAATAATCCCAGGCACAGATAATCAATGAGGAGACAGAAGGGAGCAGAATGAGAAACGCACTTGAATTTTCCGCCTGACTTTTGGGATTTTGTTTGCTGTGGGGTTTATGACGTGTTATTCCTGGCCGGCGTGAGACTGTGTGCTACTCCGAGGGGTGTTGCGGAGGCAAAGGATGCTGGTTCACGGAGGGTTCACCCATTACCCGGGCCCTGCAGCCAGCTGGGGGGCTAACCAGGATGATCAGCGCAAGCCACAGCCTGCACAGGCCCCAATGATTTTCACATCAAGTCGCCTGATGTACAGCTCCACCGTCTACCAATCGCTCTCCTATATCGATCCCCCCTTAAATGAGCCTTCCCAGCTTTGTACCATGAGCAATAATTAAAAAAGCAGCACATTGATTTTAACTAATATTATGAGAGATCAGGATGTGCACATGCTTACAAAACAGCTAAGGCGCTCCAGCTACCATCAGCAGCAGAAAATCAAAGCAGTGCAGAAAGAGAGAAGTGTGTGGGGGGGGGTTGATTAAATCCATGGCAACAAAAGGATGCAAACATACAAAAATCACTGCAAAAGTGTTTAGTTTGTGTTGTAGAATACATATATAGCTGGCAAAGGCAACGTGTATTTTGGAGCTGATAAAGCCGGGTTACTTCGTCCTCGATGCAGCACGTGTCGCATTGTGTCTGTTATTTAAGAGACATCAAACCCCCCCCATGGGTATTTAGGATAATGAGAAATTAAATGCAGACTTTGAAACTGAACGTGGTTAATTAAAATTAGAAAGCAAAACTGAAAAATTTGTCAACGTGAAAAGCATGTTTGTCGGAAATATCAACTTTTATAAAAACTAAGGAAAGCAGCCCTGTGTTCAGTCATAAACTATTCATTTTACACATTCCTTTCTTTTCTTGTACTTTTGTTCTTATTTCTCTTTTGATACCTTTTTCACTGGTGAATCATTCTTGAGACAAACAGGAATAATTAATTGGAATTTTGTACTTCAACATCACATGAATTACAGGCATTCACAAACTGTGTGGCAACTGAAAACTGCGTTGTACGATCTGACATCCTCGACTTTGAAAGAAACTAAACAGACGTGAAATGTCCTCAGCAGAACACTCCGCGCCCTCCGTCTCACCGCGTATACCCCTGAAAACGTAAACGAGCGTCTTATGACATAAAAGCCTCAAGTACGGAGCCGCGACATATGCTGTGACACTTGCAGAATATGACCCCGTAGTGTGGCGCGCGGGAGGGGCGGCGCTCCCTGACTGCTCCCTAGCTGTGGTTGCTGGTAGCCCCCAGTGGACGCTCTGCTGCACGTGGCCATTGTGGCTCTAACATAAGCAGTGAGGGCCATTAAAGGCTCCTATAAAGTGACCGTGGCCAAGGGGGGGCCCTCGGCACTGTGGCACCTTGCACTTTTGCGGCAAGCAGGCATCCCATAATCCTTAGCATATGGCCCGTGAGTGTCGACAGGCATGAAATTACATCAAGGGCATTTTTTGATAACTGTCGATACGCTCACAAAGACGGTCAGCCTTATTGACGCCAAAGTCAAGGGCTGCTTTGTGTGTGTTTGTGTGTGTGTGTGTGTGTGTGTGTGTGTGTGTGTGTGTGTGTGTGTGTGTGTGTGTGTGGGGAGGGGGAGTTGTCTTTGCGTGATGACGGCCTGCAATGTCAGGCAGATGCAAGTGAGAACTGATCCAAAGGGAGCCTGATCTTTATTGATATGAGTAAATTGATATTGATAAAGATTTGGATTGCTATGGATTGTGTTAAGCAGCAGTTTAATAGAGAGGTCCTCAAAGAAGGATTGCGGTCAGAGTCACTTTATTAGACAAGTTTAATGACTCCATTACTTTGAATTTCATTTATACCAAACCAATGCATAATAAGGATTTCTTCCTCTTTTTTATTTATTTTTTGTCCAAAATAAATCAGGACGAACCGCCCACGCATGAAAGAATACATCAGTGCCACTTAAGTTTGCATGGAACAACAATACTGTACACAGTAGTTGTAGAGAATATTATTAAAGACACCCGGGGGAGCAGTGCCAGTGAAATGTTTGTGGCTGCAGGAGTCAATACTTCCAAACTGTCTGATGTGTGAATGTATTTTCCGGCTTAATGACCAACAATGAAATCATTTTGTTTTCAACAAACATCAGGCTACCAGTCCCAGCTGTGGAGACATTGGTACAGCTGTCTCCCTGTAAGGCTCTGTGCAGGGTTTTGTTTTGTTCTGTATGGTGATTTTTCTTTGTATTGTCTTGTCTCATCTGACCCTGTGTCTGAAATGAAGTCTGATTGATTGATTGATTGATTGACATCCACCCTGTGAAAGACATAAATCTACAAAGAAACTTTGTTTTCAGGGTCGATAATTGGTTAACTGATTTGGGAAACTGAACAAATAAAGAAAAAGCTTAATTTTTCAGTCCTAATTAAATATAAACTCAACAATAACTTGGAGATAGATGAATTTAAATGAATGATGACAAAAACTGAACGGTAACATTTCAAAAACATTCAAATTAGTGTTTCTAAATTTCTTTTGAGCAAAAACAATAACTGTCATTACAATCTCATGATTTGCCAATGCTAACACTAAATTTATTATTTGCACCTGTGTAATGATTGTTGTGGGAAAACTATTATTTTAGTCAATGATCATCAACATGTCGGGCTCACATCCCAGCAAAGACTTGTCTGTGACTAAAGGACAAGCGTTTGAGTGGACCTGCACTGAGGAATATGCATATATGCAATTATAGTATACTATACTGCCACCTAGTGATCACTGAATATGGAACTATTACCTTCTGTTTCGTGCATATTATTCTGCAATAGAACCCAAATATGTCTAACTTTTCATCATGCACCCTTTGTGAATTACATGGAAATTAACTTGTTCTTGTAATTGTTACACTGCTCACATTAAAAAGACTACAAACTACTACAACTCATTAGGAATTTAATTTACAAAATACATTTACGAATGATTTGAGAATATCTGGTGTACATTTCTTTGTATTTGTGGCCATGCTATTCATCATAGACAAAATAATCAATACTTATGACGCCACAGACATTATGTAAATGAGGGCCAGCGTAATTGTCCTCAAAGCAGCAGACTCCCACAGGAAAGATGTATTTGAATGGGAGACATTTATAACGATTCCTATAATGGCTAAAGAGAATGGCAACATTTCAGCAAAAAATAATCTCATTATTGGCACTAAAAGTAAGAACAGACTTCAATTCACATTTTGAGAGACATGCAGCTCATGTCGCTTTTACCCTTAATTTCTCTCATAAAATTGTCTGGGCTGAAAAGCAGACTGAATGCTTTGCCAATTGTTTGGCTCAGACAGACACCATCAGTGTGTCTTTGACAAACAAAAGAGTGACTGAATTGTATACTTCTAAATTACAGAAGGTTTTTTTTTCACCATATCTTATGTTTCATATATATATTTACATAGTTTGTAAAAAAGCTAAAAATCAAATGTACATGTAGATCAAAGGAGAGAATACTGTATTTCTTTAAAATATTTCACCCCATTTGTCAACTGTTGCACGTTGTATTTTTACCAGATACTGTATAAAAGCAAAGTAACCCGGCGCTGTCTAATCGCCTTCTCTTGATCTAGAGCATTATTAATTGTAGGTCCATCTAAAAAAATAAAAATGTTTTAGAGAACTTACCTCATTTCAGATGTATGTGTGAAAGTGTCTTTATTAAGCAATAAAGTACTTCTATTCTATGTAACCGTAGGTTTTTCCTTTTGAATTCAAGGAAGTAGAAATGCATGAACAAATTAACTTTTCTTTGTAATTTACAACAACAAATACAAAACAGCAGTCAGGTCACTGGGAAAGGACGGCTCATTATTTGTGACTGAGGCGCTTCCTGTCCTGCCATCCTGAACGACACCAACTAAGGAAACTAAATAAGAAACCTTCCCATAAAGCTGCTTTCTCCTTTAATAAAACTTTCTATAATAAATCTAAAGTGCACCTCAATTCGTTTTTTTTTTTTAAACTTGTTTTCCATCAACACAAGCTGTACTGATGGAAAATGTAAAGCGAACCCTAAATGGGTGTTGATATCCAGATCAACGTACGCACTCAGACAACGTGACGCACTTAGCGGCGCGGCTACCTCCAACTGCTCCCTGGTCCAATTAGCTTCCATTACCGGCTGGTAGCGTCCCGGTGACACGTTGACACACATTTCTACACCCTCACTCTCTGTCCCACACACACACACACACACACACACATGCGCGCGCACGCACAGCCTGTACTTTACAGATATCAGCTGTTATCCCCGTCTAGCATCAGTCCCCAGGCACTATGCTAACAGCCTCCTCTACAAGCCAATTTACAAGGATTCTGGTCATGTTTACATTAGCCCTCTCTCAGTGCATGAAAAGAGCAGCGCCGGGTGCAGAATAGAAATGAGCAAATATGAATAATTCAACCCTCCTCCTGGCCATTAACATGTTTCCCTTGAACAAAGTGATAATAGGTTATCATCTGTGAAATGGAAATTTCATAACAGAGACGGTGAGGAGAGCGTCTCCGGTTACACCAGAGGAAATTAATTTCACAGCACATCTGCTCCACAAAGCCCCTTAAACGCTAAGTATGAGAAAATGTAGTCGTTCGGCTCTGCTAGCTTTCTAATTAGATTAGCGCGCTTATTTGAAGGCGGGAATTTTTAGTCTAGTCAAAGGAATTAGTGTTCCCCATTACAGATACCTAATATTTATAATAATGAAATGACTTAGCCAATTAGGGAGGGTTAAAAATGCATTACTTTACCGTATTATATTAGCCAGATGGTAGACTGAATGGTGCGTGTTGTGCTTTGCTTTTTGGGAGCGTGGTGGCCAATCCTACATAGCAGGAGGTAGTTAGAGCAGTGGAAGGGCAGTTTAGTCTCCACCTTTCTGTCTCGCTGCCTTCCTGAAGGCAAGCAGCTTTAGCTTGAGGAGCAATCAAAGGTTTAATGAAAAAAGCCGCCGCTTTTCTCCCTTCCTTCTTTGTCGAAAAGATAAACGCCCCTGAAACAAATCAATCTGGAAATTGAAAACTTCTGGCGTGAGGATAAGGAAGTGACAGCAGTGTAAGCAGTTATGATTTTGATGGCTATCGTCATAAGGGGGGGACAACAATGGTGTCGGGGGAGTGAAACCTTGGACTTTGTCCCTTTTTTATTTTTCTCCCATCTTTTATCTATTTCTATCATTTTTTTGTTTTGTTTTGTTTTGTTGTTTACTGGTGGACAGCTGTAAACGATAAGAGATTGAGTGCCGTAATCTGAAATGGGGATCAGCAATCCCTCTGGTGCGTAGCTATGACACTGAAAGCAGGAGACTTCACAGCCTTCTGAGAGTGGAAGAAGAGGAAAAGGAGGAGGTAGGACTTGAGGACCACTGCTTTTTGGCTTCCAGCTATCGAGCACCTACTGGCATCCCGCCCCAGATCAAGCAGGCCAGTGTCCCACAAAGTTTCTCCACTTCACAATTTACTTCCAAAGAAGGAAGGAGAGTGGCCTTATGTAACGAGGCTATAAATAAGGGCGATGAGGTCTGTGTGGGTGTACGGAGACTGCAGCTAATACCCCTTAAAAGGAAGGCCACTGTTGAACATTTTTTTAGAGAGGTCAGATATTTATCAATGGAAACTCAAATCTCCAATCAACGTGAAAGGTACTGTTGTCTTCATTTGTAGCACAAATGTTCTCTTCCTCATATTTTGCCAATTTGCTTTTAATGTGCAGCAGCGGTAGCGTGTATGTTTGATCGTCAACAGCACTAACTTCCAACTCTCACCACAGCGGGTAAATGAACAGCAGACTCAATGAGATAGAATTTCTTGTAAATCCCTCGAATGTAGATATGAATCTGAAGTAGTAATTACTCGGAAATGTGATATTAGCAGCGGAATGCAGCAACAAACAACTATTAGCTCTGTAAAGGTAAAGTGGAGCGTTTGCTATATTTAAATATTAGGTACCTGAGGTTAGTTATCCCACCGGCTAGTTCACGGCCACCTCTCTGCACTGCGCACAGGCCACAGGTACAGCTTCTTGTTGCCCCTCAGGCACTCACCTTTAGCTCGGTCGGCACGGTTGCAGATGTTCGCACTGGTGATGCAGTCATTACAGTGAACTCCACCCCCTTGTTGAGGTGGTGGAAATGCTCTGAATCCAGTGGATTATAACCTGGCCTAACCATATAAATAACCATACTATATACATATATTGTACAAAGAAAATATTTTCAATGTTTTGTCATTGGACGTAAAAGAACATGCACAATCGGCAGGATAGTCCAACATTGACGTTCTTTCGATATGGTTGGATCAGGACCCTCGATCTGTCAGTTCTTTAAACACATGCAGATGTGTAGGCATTGTTTTTTTTTTTTTATAATTTATTTGGTCATCTAAACATGGGTTGTGTTTAATACCTGCACTTTTGCCGTTTCCCATGCTTCACTGCCGCTGCACAGACCTTGTGAAGGTTAAACTCCAGCAGTTGACACATCGTTTTTCATTGCAATTCCCAGCTACTCTTCCATCTTGCTCCAGTCTTTTACAGATTAAGGCAGTTGTATTATAAGACAGAATTAAGCCCACAGTGTCCTAAAGATATTGCCCAATTCGCTGCTCTTAATTTTGCAATTCCATCACCCCGGTGTGGCAAAGCCCTGCTTCTCCATCAAAACCATTAAGGGCATTGAAGCCTGGAGTATCATCAACAATGACAGGTAAATATTTAGGCTGTCTCACTGGAGCAAATAAGCCACCCAAGGTCAAATGGGCTGCGTTAGTCCATTCTGGTTTAGCTGCTTTGGTCTTAAGGTCTCAGCAGAAACAATGTACTCAAATCCAAAGCAGAGGAGAGGCGAAGACCGCTTCTGCATCAACTCGCCACGGGAAAATGTCAAATCCTCAAAGACCAGACTGCACGATGAACGTGAGATAATGTAACATTTAGAATATTAAGATAAAGAAACTACCTGGAGTGTACTTCTTTGCGCCATCGCGTGGTATCATTTCCTGCATCGAAAAACAGACACAAGGGACCAAACAATTGCATCTGAGGAAAAAAAAAAAGGTCAAGTTTGCTTATTTGCTGCTCGAGAAATCAACAACAACTGACTTCCAAATGTGTCATTTATCATACAATCTGTCATAGTGAAGCAATGCTTTGCCTGGGAAAAAAAGGGAAAAAAAAATCATAATTGGAGTTTTTATCTTTTTTCATTATGTCCTCCCGCAACCTCTGTCAACAAAATCAAAATGCCTTTTTGAGACAAGCAAGGAAGTGCATCTCTGGGCCGAGGCGCGGTGGCCTCAGAGATTGGCTGCGCCGGATAACAAGTGAGTGAGTCCTTTGCTTTTGTGTCAACAAGAGACTTTATGGCTTTGAAGTAATAAATCATAAGAAAACTACTCTGTTCCTAAACATTTATAGATAAGCCAGTTAGGAATCAAATCAATTTAAGTTTCTGTACACAAGGCCCCAGTGTGGCCCACAAACGGTTAGAGTATCAAAACCATCTCAACGTGAAGCAACTGGAAATGGATTTGTTGGGGAGAGATGAGAGGACATCATCCTGCCGAGCTGACTGAGCTCGTACAAGATCCAAACGTCCCTTGAGACTAAATAATAATTAAAAGGAATGCAGTACCGTCACAGACGTCTTAAATCCCCTTCAGCGTGGCATTTTGTCGGGTTTTTGGATATAATGCCAAGCACTTCAGGATTTCAGGGCACATTTCAAAAAATGATTCAGTGTTTTCACCATCACGTTTTCTTTTATCAAAATCACGAGCGCACCGAGCTGTAAATACACAGCGAAAAAGTGCGAAATGTGCAAAATGAATGGGTTTGGAGCATTACAAAAACACTTATTTATGTATAATGACAACGGGAGAGAAGGGAAACTGAATTTGTTATCCGTTACTCAAACATTATTATGGTAATATCTGGCATTGGCATATGGCAGATATTCCTTCCCAAATCATAAAATGGCATTTTTTACGAGAAAAGAAAGAACACTCCAGCGATTGTTATCTCCAGCCGCCTGTTTTTCTTTTATTATTTTCCCTGAAGGGCGTCGTAAGACTGTAAATTGTCTCTTGAATGCTGTAGTTCAAACTTTTCTTGATCATTTGAATTCCTTTTATGTGATACAGTAATTGAAACTATTCAAAGAAAAACACATTTAAAACCATTAAAAATGATTTATTTTTTTAGAGAAGAAAGTGCTCTTAGCCAAGTAACAGTGAAAACAGGGTTGAAATGTTACTTATAGCTCCTCTATGTTACTGTTTGATATGGATTTCTAGGAATCTAGAAATTTTAGGTTCAAATTTTGCAACATATTTTTCCTCCGACAAGCTGTGCGTGTGAAACCCATTCAGACAGTTTTCAAGGCCGATATTACCGTTGTAGCCCTGCCTGTGGCAACCGGTAAACCTGCACTCACCCATCAGAATTAGGAAACTGGCTATCATTGGATGACAGGATGAACTGTGCACTCGCCAGCTTGTGACGTTGTGTTATTTTGTTACTTACTTGCTAGATACTTCCAGTGAGTACCTCAAAAACGTCCTGAAAAATGTCTATAGCCTAACTTGTCTAGAGCGTTTTTTGAGGCTTTCGTTACTGAAATATCCAAAACCCAAAGAAAACAACTACAGAGTCCGTCTCCACCCCTGATTGGCTCGGCTGATCGTTCCCGACTTTCCCTAATGGCCGTTCCACCACGCGGTCTCCGAATCCGGAATTAAATTAATATTTCAAAAACTTGTGATGGGGCCACTTTACTCGAACCCCGCGTCGGCGACGGTCCATCCATCACGAGGTTGAGTGTCAGCATGGAACTACCCCCCGCTGTTATGACAGCAGCATTACTCATCAGGATCGGGGCCGGCACAAACAGAGCCTCCTCAGCCGCCGCCGCCGCCATCTGCAGCTCACCATCGATCGCCGTTCCCTCCATTACCAACACAGAGGCTATCTGCATGACACCAGCGCAGCGCGCATGTTGATGATGCTCTTGTCTGCTTCCAGGATGCTTGTATCATGAGGTAGAAAGAGGAAGGGGGGGAGGGAGCAAAAGACGGGAGAAAAGAGGAGATAAAGAGAGACTGTACGCAGAGACTCTCCAGAGAGTGAAGGTATAATGAAGTGCTGGATGGGTTTAATGCGAACAACAGAAGGGGCCACTGCCGTAGTCGAGTGCTGTTAATATCTCCACCATTCCTTAAGCAAATCAAGTTATCTGGCGCTGCCCGCGTTTTCGATAAGGAGTGGATGAGGTCTGCGAGGGGAACGGCGTGATTTAGATGTTTGAAGTGAATATCCAGATAGCTCAAACGCGTGCTTTGTACGATCTGAATCTACTTGTAAGGCTGCTTGTTGGGTTTTTTTCGCTCAGTGGAGCGTGCACTCAGACTGAAGAAGAGAGATAAAATTGCAGAGGCTTCTACAAAAATCCCTCATTTCGATGCCCTTGCCGGCGATGCCTCAAACGTGCCACAAGACATTACTTAAATAATGCCTTGAGGTGCAAACGCCACCGACGGTGTCCCCCTCCGTTCAATTTGAAACGCATCAAATCCTCTCTAATTCCACATTTCAGGCTGTTAAATTGCCCTGTGCTCTGAAACGTAACCAAAGGCTTCAACTTTGTTACAAGACTTCTTTTTTTTCTTCCTTTTTTATTTTCTATTAATGTCAACTTTGTGTTAGTCTGAGAGGACGAGATAAGGGAGGGAATAAAGCTATTTTCTTTTTGATGTAAATGTCCTCTGCACGGTCGCACTGGAGCATCCAAGCAGATAGCGGACCTGGGGATTTTAAACGCAGGCCAATTTTAGGAAGTGAAAGCTGACCTCTTGGGGGACTTGGCCATGGCAGATGTCTCTCAGACAGGAGGATCTCCCTGGACATTGTTCTTTAGGAGGGACAACTTTAGACAACATTGACAGTCCAGCAAACTAACTTTAGAAAACCTCACTCAAGCAGACCGCCACCGACTTTCACAACAGGATAACTTAAAAAATGTCACTGGGATATTTTGTTACACATCACATCAAGTGTTTTTTTCTTCTGTTTGGGTTGTTAAAATATGGTGTTTCTACTGCAAGCAAATCAATTCATCACATCTATGAGAATTTTTCAGTAGTGTCCGTAAGTATTGAGGAGCAATGCCGCAATGTTAAAATGTTCTATGACAGGAAAAATAGGTTTGAAGAAACTGCAGATATCTGTTAAAAAATGGGTGGGTAGCTTTTTTTAGTTGTGATTGGTCGAGGTAGAGCTCATTTTACGATTAAAATCTGGTTTATCTTTTTGCAAAGTAATGCTTAATCCAAAGCCGCAAGAATAAAACGCATTGTTCATTTTACAAAGATTTATGGATGGATTTTTCTACAATACAAAGATCGAACATGCAGTCTATTTGAAGCCTTTCTGAACAGATAGCAGCCAACAGTGGGACGTCGTCTAGCCTGAATGGGTCAACGTACAGAACCAGTGGTCACAGGAGATCAGATACGTTTCAATCAGCTCAACGCTCTAAGCTCCTTTGAAAAGATGAAAACAGAAAGTGAAGTTATGACTGGGTGACGAGCCAAATCTTTGAATGTGTCATTACCTCACTGAATTATTAACTAATCATTATTGGTGACTCCGTTGGACATTGATTTTCTTTTACTGGGCCCATTTAAAACGAAATGTAATCCAAAACAGAAGCCCAAAGTAGTTGAAAATACACTCACTTTTCCCAACGAAGACTGTTATCAAGGAAGTCAAGGAACGCATAGAACCCTCATTCTATGTTTCCTTACCTCTTGCTCATCGTACGCTCTAATGCCCCCCCACCCCAAGCACCCTCGCTTGGACCACCGTCATTTTTCTCCCATGTAGCTATCAAATGACCCTGCCCCCCCTGTGTATTGACCACCTTCCTCCTGGAGATCAATGCCGGGCAAAGGAAAACTATAATTACTCACAAAGCTACAAATTCCTTGTTGATAACAGCTTACTTCATTCAGGATTGCCAGCAAGTGAATAATACACATATCTGCACATACGCCACAGAAAGTAGCATGTCATCTTTAACAGGTGCTTATTTTCTTATTTCATGTCATTAGGTTGTTTTTGGTTTGCTTTTCGGGGGGTGGTGGAAGGAATCGTTATTCATGTTCAATATAATGTGTCAGCAACATTTATAAAAGGATAACTTAAGCGGCACGTGCAGTGACGCTTTGTTGAATTTGTGCACCTCGATTCCCGTTATCTTTACCATCCGTAGGACCCCCACCCACCCCCCACAGAAAAAAATCAATTTTGAACCACAACTGGAAAACATGAATTATTTTCCACCATGAGAAATAAGGTGAGTAATAAAAACCCCTCATGATACAGAAGGTTGAGAAAGGATAACAAACAAGTGGGCGAGATTTGCTGCCTTTCAGCAACCCTCTTAGGTGGTAATGGGATAACCCCGGACACGTCAAGAGCCTATCAAACTGCCCCTCACATTCGACCCCTGGGTGAGACAGGAAGGGCCTGCTTTGTTTGTAGCAATTGGGTCCTGTGTGCAGGGCCGTAATGAAGTGACCTGAAATAATGGAAAGCCCTGGGCCCGGCGCAGATGATTTTTGCTGGGATAAGAGCAGGGATCCCGATTCAGAGTCACAGTTCATTTCATTTTTTCGCCTCTGATGAGATCTCCTCCGTTATCTGATAAAATTGAACAGCCATTACCGGCAGGGGCTCGGGCCGGCCAAGCGGTAAAGCGCCGCCGACTGCTCCTAACAGAAATCCTATACACTCCACTTTGTCAGCAGTTTTGAATTCATCGTTTGCTGGAGGTTCAGCCAGATGATAGGAATACTCTCGGCCCGCGCAAGATTGACACTTCATTTCAGAAATCAATATTTACAATTTACTTCTTTCAAAGTTCATTCTGGGAAAAGATCCCGTATTATCCTTTCTAAACAAGCTGATCATATCTCTCTCTGGTGCTGGAATGGCTTTTCACCAAATGTGAATTTTTTTGGTTTAGAAAAAAAAATAAAAATCAATGCCGCCATTGTGCGCTTTAATCTGCCCGTTGATGACAGTAAATCTTTTTCTTTTTATAAGCGAAAGGCTGTGGGCAGCTGACACCATTTCCTCCCAGAACAAAGCCCCTCGCCCCGCGCGGACGCTGGTAGATACATGGAGACCTAATGTGGCTGGACACGCCACCGACGGGTCATTAATCAGACACCGTGACAGCCACTTCTTCCCAATCCGGCCCCCGACTTCAGCCCCTAGACAAGCCCACTCAACTCCTCACCCACAGGAGGCCACGCACGGAGCGAGGAGACAGAGGGAGAAGTGGATTGAATGGGCATTGGGAAGACAGGATGGAAAGGGATAAGGAGGGATGCTACAAAGCCGCAGTATAAAGGGACTCACTTCCTGATAAAAAAAAAAAAAAGACGTGAGAACCAGTTGTCGTTTGAGATGAACTGTAGTGTGATACCTGTGAGGAAGGGGGATTGTTTTTGAGGGAAGATCATTGATTATACACTGATGTGTAACTCATGTATGCCCTGAAGCGTGACCCATATCTTGATTCTGGACCATTCTTTTAGCGGGCAGGCGCTGATCCAACCTTTTCAGTCCCAATGCCTACGGCTTAGTACCAATTTTTCAGGCTTTACTTTACCTTTATTGGGCAAAGTGTAACACATAAATAGATATGAATGTACTTTATTTATATTGATAAAAAGAATGGCATCTTATAGCAGCTGAGCCGGTTGTCACTGATAAATGATCAACCTATTTGAGCTGATACGAGGCCAATATTCAATGTTGGCTGAGGCATATCTCTATTTTTAGCAACGATTCAGACCCATGGCAGCAATTATGCACCAGGAAACTTTATATTTTGGAATAGTGTCTGGAAGCGGAACCAACCCCTCTTAAAATCAGGTGAGTTTAGGCTGTTTTGTAGTGTAGGGAGGAGAATAGTGGAGGGAGGGTACGTGCATCTACTCCACCAGGGGAATTGGGATCAGGTGTGCCATGAGACACACCTGGACCTCATCTCCTCACCAGGGGGCGGGTACAAAAAGGCAAGGAGGAAAGCTGCCGGGGAAGAGACGGGTTGGGAGAGGAGCAGTGTGGGTGCTCCTTTAGAGCGCCAGGGTGGAGAAAGAAATCCCTGTAAGTCAGATAGCGGGCCGGATGGATTTCTTACTAAATTAGTTTGGCGAATGCTGGAAGTGAACTTGGTTATCCGTTTGTTTTATTAAAACTTAAAAACACGATAACATCCACCTCTGTCTCTTGACTACTGTGCTACTACTGTGCTGCCATTTTTTATGAATCCTCAGTGCAATTCTGTTAAAACACTACCTGCTGCAGTAGTGGATCAGCAAATATACCGTAATTGCCATCTGAATTGATTAAAATCTGTGTTTCGAACATATATTTTTTTAGGACACGCTTTGTAATGCTGAACTTCTAAAATCCAATTTCAGAGTTACACAGCAGTAGTCAGCAAAGAGAAGAAAAGTCCCCAAACCAATGAGACATTCAGAAGTTTTATGTGCTTCTTCCCAAAACGTGTCTTTGAAATCTCTCTCTATTTGTCTCTGCCTCTTTCTCTGTCTCTGCATTCTGAATATAGTTCCTCTGTCAGAAACAAGTCAAACTATCAATGTACTAAGTGAAAATGCTTCATTTTGGAGCCCATTTGAAGAAACAAACCAATGATCCAAATCATTTATTTTTAATTTTGTTGCAACTCCTCCGTCTGTGCGTTTGTTTTCAGACCTTGTGTGTCTGTGAGCCATAGAAAAGCGATAAGAACACCCATTAACACAGATCATCACAAGTAAACCCTCAGAGGTACAACTTGATGCAGTTAAAGGAGAAATAACCAATCACAACTTTGGCTGAAAACCATAACATGATTTGCAGCTAAGTTAGAGCCCGGTGAGCATGTGTGTTATCCAATTTTCATTGTTCTTTGGGATTGAAGTGATGTTCCAAATCATCTTATAGGCACAGCTAATGTGGTTTCCATTGATCACAGGTTTGAGGGAGAACCGTTTTCACATTGTCTGCCGGGTGCCCGAGGATACCAAGGTGCAAATGTATACTTCTTCCAGAAAACTGAATATGTTAACAGGAATATATATACATCCGCTTCCAGGTAAAATCCCTGTTGCTCCCATTCACAGCAAGCCCCCTCTTCCCGAGCCAAGTGTGCTCCATTAAAACCCCACTTCACCATAAGCCCCAGTGGAAGACATAAAATACTGCACTTCTCCGTATTGACTGAGTAAAATGAAATAATCTATGATGCATGAACAAGCTCTGAATGAAATAATAATGTCCTTAGCGGTGAAAAACGGATTGATGGTACAGTAATTGAGCAGATTTATTTCCACCCGCTGTAAAATGGTATGAGAGGGAGGCGGCGGTAGTCGGCTGAAAACTGCCCTGCTATTTTATTTAATCTCATATTGGAGGAATTATTGGCTGGTAATCTATTGTTAAACATCATTTAGGGTGATGGATTGAGAGCGTCAAGCTTTTCCCCACGTAATCAATTCATATCTCATTAGCACGTATTATTTATGATTCCCACAATGTCCCCGCGGGGACGGAGCTGGGGAGGGCTGGCCCCACCGGAGGTCTCAGCTGTTGCTCAGATGAAGTGTGACGTACTGTAGCTTATGACCTAATAACTGCATACATATAAAAAGGCTTTTGTTTGCACTATTGATTTGTTTTTGGCATCGCTAGAAACATATCGAAAAGACTAAGGCTCATAGTTCACTTTAGCACAGTCAAGAAAATGGACAAGAAAACACCTCTGGAAGGTGTGCAATATGTGTCACAATACAGAAGCCTTAGATATCTATTTAATTTGGGTAACACACAGGGTGTGAACTCATAACTATAACTTCCAATGTCAATCTATGCATGGAAATATCAGCTACACAGCGGTCATGCTTTCCCAAAAGCACAGTAAATTATTTCTCCCAAAAAAGCAAAGACTGTCATTTTTAGGTATGTTTTACTGGGGTTGTACACTTTTGACCTTACATTGAAAGATTACCATCTAGAAGAAATTGGTTTGGGAGAGTGTACCAAAGAGAGAAAGAGGAGAAGAATTTGGGATATTTTGAGACACAGACAACTCTTTTGGGTTATCGTGGAATTTGAGGACAATTTAAAGCCGTTACTTACTGGTGCAACGTGGTAAGACGAAAAAATCAGCATGCAAATCCTACTACATGCCCATCTGTTCTGGCACAAATATGCTTTATTGATGGTGTCCACACCACACATTTTCCAGATAACCACACGGTACATTTTGTGTATGTTAATGAACGTTACCTTGTGCAGCTAGCCGTGTTTTACATGATCTTTTTAAGCGTCTATCTGCTTCATTACCATCTTTATCGTATTCAAGCTGCTTGGTGATCTCAAGCCATACATTGAACTTAATTTGTTCCAAGACACCAATAGTCTAAAATATGTCCGGTTTTAGTACCAAAAAGGCCCATTTGTCCAGCAGCACGAAAACCAGGCTCATTGCCCCATAAAATACTCATCATTTATGCAAAAGAAGGGAGTTATTACCGAGCAATATCCTTTTATCAAATCAGATGGAACAAAGAATTCCATTGGTAAGACAAACACAAATATTCCATACTGGTGTCCAAGAGGTCACTATAACACACCAAATCAATTTGAGTGACTGACTCTATATCAAAAAGATTTGCCATGCTGTCGGCACACACGCTCCACCACTATACTGATAATATGACAAAGTCCCTGATTAAAAACGTCTTTTAAGCCGGTGATGCATTGTTAAAGTGTACTGAGTGAGAGACACTAGATACAAAACCCTTTCTTCCAAAATCGGTAGAGAGTCAATTATCATTAGTGAAATCTGTGCCTCCCCAAATGAGAATTAGTGTGAAATTCTGACAATGAAAAACACAAAATGATTTTTTTTTCCCCTAACAGGCTTGAGAGGTCTTACGTCTGGGATCTGTGATCAATATCCTGGACAGGGGCATGCTGAGCTGCAGGAGCTTTCCTTCTGTTCACTGAGCCAGCACAGAAAAGGAAAAGTGTCATATTGTGATCTTTATCCAGTAATCGTCCTGACACAGAGTCAAGTGATATATATGTCCGCTCGCTTGCTTCGGGGCTGCAGGACTGTCCGCAGTGTGCGGCGCGGCTTTAACATCCCTGCAGAGCCCCGCTACCACCCGGCGACACACAAGTTATGTTCAATGGGACACAGTGCAACAAAACAGTCCACGGAAGGACGGACAATGGTACTGAGTTTGTGAATCAGACAATGTTTGTTTTCAGCAGCCAGGCAAAACCATCTGTTGGGCTAAGTAGATGCACCACCTGTTCCAACGGGAGTTGGGAGAAGAGTCTCAGCCAGCGGTCAAATGACTGCTCTTGACTGTGCACAAGCCTTCAGTTAGGCGTCATCGGGTAGCCTGGGAGGACTGCAGGTCATAATACTTTGTATTGTATGTCTGGGCTGCATGGTGCACTGGGCAGACGGCTGGGAAACTCCCACGTGGACACGTTTCACATTCTGCCCAGACCACCTTTTGGGTTTTATTAACTAAACTGTGCACCAACGCCACGAGGGTGTGCGTCATTGGCGTTGCATCCAAAGAAGGGCATCGACTAATCTGTATTGTAAGGTGTTGGACTTTTCTCCTCCAGTATAACCTCACTATAGATTATCTATGCTGTGGTAGCTAAGGAAAAATTCGAAAACCACAGCGTATTCATGACATTTGTCTCCACATGGCATTAACGTGCTCGCCGTTATGCTTACTCACCCAAGGACTATAGGTTGAGTCACTTGAGCTAACATGTTTACTTGGCAGAACGGCTACGTGAATAAAGCGGAGAGGCTCGGACATCAACACACGCGGAGGAAGAGTCACTTCGTTCTCTGCTCAGGATGACTTTCCTCCACTAGTTCTGTTTAACAGCAAAAAGGTGTTTGCGCTTCAAATCCAGCCCCTTTTATTAAGAAACTCGCTTCCCTATCAAATGTAGGTTACAATCCTAATTTTCTACTTACGATATAACAACATAGTCTGTTTACGGAGGAATTACCCGTTTTATGAAGATTATCCTTGTTTATTATCATATTCTGGATATGGTAATTACATGAGTACAGAGAAATTGGGTTATCTATACCCCCCCCCCCCCCCCCCATTTGAAAAAGCAGAATAGAGTGAGTGGGGATGTTAAACTGAACACACTCTCTACCACCTGACAACTTAATTTTCACCACGGCGCTTACAATAACATCTCATTGTCATTGTAAGCTCTCTGGATCGCCAACACCTGTCCTCTCTGAGCGCACCGACAGGTCTGAGTGAACTCATCATACGCTCTGTTTAAAAAGATTGGGGGGAAAAAAACAAAAAGACGAGAGTCATCAGGCCGAGCCCTCAAGTCAAGGTGCCGCACTGATGCCTTTTCAAAAAAAGAAAAACGTGAAGGGACATGTGTGCGTGACAGCTGAACGTTCTGAAAATAAAGGGATCCCTGTCAAAAGAACATGTTCGTCAAACGGCTTTTAAGGGGTGTGAAAAAAATTGGTTCCTACTTAAAATGGGTTTATTTTACACGAACAATAGAACGAGGACCAACCCCGTTCACATATCGTAGCCACATTGAAGCCACATGTGCACCTAACATGTTCACACTGTGCACAACAAAGCAGCAAAGTAACAAGTCATTATCAATGGGAGCCGATGAGGTGAAGCTAAGGCTGAAGCCCTGGAGATCAAAGCTCGACTGCAGCGCTCCAACAATGCGGCAGTACGGGTTTTTGTTTCACCATTTGCGTCATTTCTGTAGACAAAATTCTTCTTGTTGTTCCCTATTGATATTCAACGACAGAACCACGTCACCAAAGTCCTTCAAAAGAGACTGGGGCAACGTGCCCGGCCACGACAATGTGTCGCTTTGCCGCTCGCTCTGTCAACACTATAAGTCCTCAGAGTTTAGCATCTGTACAACTAAAAAGATGTAGTTTACTTTTTAGGCAAGGATTTGTCTTTTGACATTTGACATAAACCTGTAAGCTCCTCCGTGCACATCATGTAAAAGTTAGGCAGGAGGTCACTGGGCCAAAGAGCAGCTTGGTGACTCAATGAATCAATGGTGTCCAGTAGGTGTGCTCTGATTCTTATTAGAGTAACTATTCTATATTTACTCTTTCCAACAAAAGGAATCACGACTAATGTCAAAAAGCTGCTCACTGACAGTCAGGCCATTTCTAGTTGCAGTTTCAGGTGTCTGCCGTCATACATTTGTATCCAGCAGTGGGTTGTGCTGGTTTTAGTTGCAGGTAGAGTTAAAATAGGTTTATGTATCATTTTCATAATCTACTTTGATGAAAGATCAGTTTAGTTTGTATATGTGCAGTGAAAACCCAGGTCTGCCGGGCTGGCAGACCTGGTGTGTCTGGTGTGCTGTGTCTGGTGTGCTGTGTGCTTGAAGAGCCAAAGGGAAGATATTGCTCAGTCAGGTACACATATGTGTCACTACGGCCTCCTGTTATACAAACCTGACATCTACTGGGCAACTACAGTACACATGGATTAATAATCGGCAAGCATGAACATTAAGCTGAACAATTAAATAAAAGCAGTACAGCAAATTGACTTCAAACTGAACTATACTTTTATTTATTTTGAATATGATGGAACGTTTTGTAAACCATTCCATGCTGCATACATTAAGACTGTATTACAATTATAATCTGTTTTGTTTTGTTTGGGAGGAACTTTTTTAATGTTGCATTGCTTGTGTCCTATTGAAGCCTCCACATTTAGAACTTTGTCTGCACTTTTCCATGTTACATGTTGAGTAGAAAAAAACTGTCATATTGTTTAAGTCTGCTTTTCCGATTGCTCCAGCACTTGAGAGCCATCCACTAAGTTATTCATAAACCCCCATTACTCCTTATGCATTTTTAATTGGCCAGACATAGCCTTTATTTCATGATATGGAGGCTTGTAATGAATATTTACTGTCCAATTATTAATGGCCGGGACCATTAATAACAACCTGAAAGGCTGGCACATTAAATTCGGCCACACTATTCATTCTCCGGATAAAGGTTGCATTATAAATTGATAGATACATTTAATTATCATAATGTTGAGTAGCATTTTAATCATTGAGCTTGATCTTTATTCCCCGACCTTTGATTAAGTCATGTAATATTCTCTTGCTGTTACCAGTCAAACCAGTCTGGTCTTCTTCTGCGCAAAAAAGTGACTCTGCAGAAGGTCCATTTGTCCCTCAACGGTTGCGGAGGAGAATATCATGGATTTATTTTTTCTTTTCCTGACCGTATGTCCTTACCTTGAATGTCAGAGATGATCATCGGCCTTTTTCCAATATTTGGTCACCATGGTGCCGTCCCATCATTCACACAGACTTCAACTGTATTTATAAAATGCAGCTTTTAGCAACCTTTTGCACCTTTTGAGCTTCCAGGGCTGCAAGCTTTTACTTTGGAGAAAGAAGGGGGGGGGGACTGGTATGCATTTGGAAAGTTAGAATTTAAAGTACCAAAACCCATGCTCGTCTATTTTGTAATTCACGTAATTCTGCAATATTGAGCAATGTTAAAAACAAAAAATAAAGTCAGTTGTCTCTGCCAGATCACTTGCAATAACATAAATACACACAAAGTTACAGCTCACAAGAGCTGTCCTGTCTGCATCTAGCATTTCTTTAATCACATTTACGGCTGTAATACCCGTCTGCAGCCGCGTCGTGTTGCACAGCACAACACCCGCACACACACTCCCGCTTCCAACATCTCGTATTAACTGTGTTTGGAAAATCTATGAAATGTTAAACAGAGTTGGTGTCAACTTGAGTAAAAACTGGTAACAAAAAGAGATAAATCTTTTAGTGGAGATGTGTCAGCACCTAAGTTTGCAATTCTGATCTCCTTAATTGTAGTAAGGTATTGATATCAATCCCTTCATTTGATGGAAACCATTTTTGACTGAGCTTTGGCGATTGAATTCCTAGATGGATGTCCTCTGTTGTACAAGACACCTGTCTCTTATCTCCCGCTTATCTGAGGATCGAAGCATGCAGACTCTTGAATTACCGTTCCATACAATGTCATCTGTTTGTCCCCCAAGTTGGTGTAACCCGACCTTGAAATCAGAGCCACCTAAAATGAATAAATGAAACCCTAATCAAAAATGCTACTCTCCTTTGGACGGCTGTCAGAGAGGAAGGATGATCCGTCCTGATTTGAATTTGTTTCCAAACCACATGATGCATTCGGACAATTAAAATTTCAGCAAGCCCTTCGCTGATAGCCCTGCGAGTGAGTGCCGCTGCGCCCGTTCTGGGGTTTTGGATTTCTTTGCGGTTCTGACGACACTCTGAGGCCAGGTTATTTATTTTGGCCCGCTGCCATGTCTGAGAAAACCGTGTTTCCCTGAGTGTGTGTCTGGAGTCACAGAGCAAGGTCAAAAGTGCTCAAAAAGACAAGTGAGGAGACCCAGTTGACTTCAGCAGAACCGGCTGCTGTTCAGCTCTACACTGTGGACTGGTGGACACGTACCGGGTACTGAATTTCTCATCTGATCGTTCATTACCATTGCAGGTAAAGTGCAAAAAAATAAATACACTTTACACTATTGTGGGTGGAACTGAGAACTCATCATTTGCTGAAAGGCGCTATATAGGACATTATTATGTTTTCTGTTTGTTTGTTTGGGATTGTTGTTTGTTTTGGATTGTGATTGCTTAAGTCATTAGTTATTGTAAGTCAAAAGTTGTGCCAACCATGTGGCATTAGGGAATGAAAGTTTTCATTCAAATCGCACAAACGCAGACTCATGCGCTGCGTGTATCCCGTGTGTGAACGCACATGCTCTAAGAGGCTTGTGTGCAGCCACTTGTAGAATGTTTAGAACGCAGCATGGCGCTGAGGAGATAAAAGAAAATTAAAGTGAATGTGATTAAGATGAAGCCATCAAGTACAATCTGCGGGGACTTGTGAACGGGGATACTTCCGCTTTGGGCAACGGACGAGCGGATATGGGTGCGCAGCAGCCCGTGACACCCTTTTTACCCAGGGGGGGGGTCCGTCCACAATGAGATTGAAAGCGGTGATGATGTCATCAAAATGGGCTCTGGTGCGGTGTGCTTGAGAACGGTGCCCTGCTATGGGGGAGTTGTCAATTCAGTGAGCAGCGAAGCGTGGCAACTGCACTACAGGCAGTGCATAATTCCCAGCAACGTGGGGAAAAGACACGGAGGAAAAAAGTGTGCGGGTTCACCATAAATAATGAAACACAAATGGCGTTTCATACCTCCTGGCTGGCGAAGCGGGGCTATTTGTGTTTTTCTTATTACACGCCATTGGTTTTTTTCCTCATTGCATTTTAATCTCAGCGAGACAAAGACCTCTCTTCAAAAACAAGTCAAAGGGAAAAGACTAAACGAGCACTCCTGCAGGATTAAAAGTCCAGGTCCAGGATCTTTATTTATTGGTTTTGCATTGTTGTCTGATTACTAAAGCAGGGCAGTGTTTCACTGGGGGAACTCTCTCATGTGAAAAGTTAATCGAAATTACACAATTCATTAACAGACTTCTTCCCCAAAAAACAAATCCATGCACAAAACATATTCAGGAAGAAGATCAAACAAGAACTAAAAGACCAGTGGACAAATCAAGCAGATATACAGGAAGACAATTTAACCAACAGAGAACCATAAAGAAGATAAATCACTGCATGACCAGAAAAATGTTAAAGAAGATAATAATTATGGTTGTAAACAACTATACAATATATTTTCAGCATCACCCAAACAACACAGAATAATGTCCTGGTTGCATCAGTGTTGCAGTTTATGCTCTCGTCTGCACACACGCGTTCCATCGAGTCACAATGCTGACATCAAGTGGGGAACTCTGAGTGGTACAGTCGCTCCTTGACTTAATTAGCAGGTCTGAAGGCTCAATTACTGTATTTTGTATGTACAAAATAATAATATATGTATAAAAACATTAGACAAATCTACTTTTGTTATTTGTTTAATTCAATCTTGTTTTTTTGTCAAAGGTTAGTTCTATAGTGCTAATTAACGCTTAGATTGAAGAGTAAGATGAAGTGAACTGTAAACATGAAGATTAATAAGATAAACCTTTCACAGCATGAAACCAATTTTTTAATGAAAGGAATCCCCTTTTTGACTCAGCAGCTAAAACAACGATTACATCAGATATGAATGTAAGTCCTGTTTGAATTCACTGCAATTTAAAAAGTCCGATCTTTCAACGGGAACCTGCGTGTCCTGATTTACTCCTTTGACTTAAAAGTGGTGCGTTTAGCTTGTTTATTGTGCTTGTCAGATGTAGCTCATCCAGTACATTTAACGTGGGGAAAGAAATGTGTTTTAACCTGCAGAGGTCACCGTAGCACTGTGTCTAAGAAGTCCAGCGCTTCGTCCTTCCAGCTTCCTAAAGTGAAAGAAAGCCAACGCATAGTCACCATGGAAACGAAAACACGGTTACTGCTCCATATGATGAGATACCGTTTAAATTACCAGTGATCTCAAGAGGAAGCACTTCAGTCATGACAGTTTGTCTAACTAGGTATTAGACATTATAGATATTTCAGTCTCATATTTTGAAATACCACATCACGACTTTTTCAAATTGTGGTCAAATATATGGATTTCTTTCTCAATGAATACTTTATTTTTTGCAATCGATTTTAAAAGGGCTAAAATTGATCAGCAGAGAATGAAATCTCTACACGATCCAAGCTTCTGTGAGCTATTGGAGCAATAGGTCAGCGGTCGCCACATGTGTACCGTGTCGATATCGCCAATAGAAGGCGACAGACCATAGAATTGATCGCAATCTTGTATTTAGCACTTTCAAAACCAAATATATCCCCAATAGGCCGGTTGAAGCACCTATAGAGCTAATCTGCGGTACCCATTAGATCACTGTTGTGTCTGACTGGAGAGTCAGAGAAATGCACTGCAGACCGTCCACCTGATTAGACCTAATCAACTCTGAACCATGCCTACCAGGTAGTGTAAAGCTGCCCTGTTTCCATGACAACAAGTGTCCCTAAGAAAGAAGACAGGATTTCAATTAGGATTGGCCTAATTCTACTTAATGGTTCTAATAGAGCGGCGGTGTGGGGAACAGCATCAGAAATGGAGTCAAGGTGTTTCATAAAGGGTTATGGTTATTCTGTTGACTTAACATGCAGATCGTTTACAGCCAAGGAAGTTTGATATTACAGACTGTGAATATAATGACCAGATTAATGTTGGAGATGATTTATTCGTGACGTACTTGTACTTGAGCATTTACTTTGTGTCTCGATCCCCCGAACAAGATTGAAGGACAAATCAATTCATCTAATTTTGTACAGCTCAAAATCACAAATTATAAATTTGCCTCATAGGGCTTTATAGTCTGTACACATGTGACGTCCCCCGTCCTGAAATCATCACATCGCTACAGGAAAAACTCCCCAAAGCACACACGGATGCATATGTACGCATACAACTGAGCAGCATGCATATTCATATTTGAAAGAAAACGTCAGGGAAGAAAAAGCTTCTCACTAATGTAACCATCAATTATTTAAATAACTGCTGTGAGAATAACTAAATGACTAACTAAATATTTAGATTGCTGCTGATTGCTACAAACTCCACAGGGTATTGTGATTAATTCATCATCATGCAGTTGCTGTATCAGTTGATTCTAATTGTCATGAGCAAGACAACAATCTATGAAATATTATAGAGCTATTCAAATCCAATCCGGATTAAGTAGAGAGCCCAAGATTTTGAGATTTTTACATACAAGGAACAACAGCAAGAGAGTTTAAACCAAAGAGAACACAGATTATGTGCGTCAAGTTAAATGCTAACGCCAATCATGCCAATATGTTGACCATGACAATAGCAGCAAACTCATTTTAGTAGGTTTATGATTTATATTGTCAAAGTAATGGCCTGTAGTGTGGCAAATCACTCAGAGGTGAAAATGTATCTCTCACAGCAAATGGGTGCACTATTTATTTTTGAAATCTGTAAGTACATCCAAAGGCCAGATGACATGTTGCCAAAATCCTATTTTGCAAAAGGTTTGCACAGCTGCCTCTCTCCTCCCAGTGTTGGCTGTGCTCACTCAGTCACAATAGCTAAAGTTTGCTTGTAAAGTAGGCCACATTTTCTTCATTCTCTTCAAAACTGACTAGCTGACACTATTTCAACATTGAAACGCAGGATTACTTTAACACACGAATCAATAACGCGTTGATTTAAAAATAACATTCACAGGGAAAATGGGGGCCTGCTTTGAAGTTTTCATACCCAAATGTTATATATTGATTTTGGATACTGACACATTAGGATGAAGTTGTTGAATGTCACTGGTTTTATTAATTTATGGAAGTCACTATACAACAAGTCTTAATATATAAATTATCCTTCCATCACATAACAATGTTTATATGAATGCTTTATCATATTTTGACATGCTATCACAGGTATTGTGTTCTATTTCTATTAGCTGATTTCACATCACTTTATAATTACAGCATACAGGTTTACAGGAGATGTGCTGTAATTTCACGCAAGCATCAATCCACTCATCTTATCCAGGGACCTTTTTGAGTTTAGTGTGATCAGAAAAGACGGTTACCCCTCACCTTGCTTCCTAATAAGAAATGTTACGCTGCTCTGTAGAAATGGATTCTTTTCATGTGTTTTCTGAAAATGGACAACCAAAGCTTGCTCTGCTGTAGCACGATGAATATGAGCCCTCCTCGATCCTTCAATCATGCTGAGGACATGACAGAAACAATCGCACTTCCAAAGGCTGAAGGGAACCAAAAGCTCCGGTATGAATGGTATTACAAGACCTTCATGGAGATTAGTTGTGGCTCATTCACAGGTGCTCCACCCCACGCCCAGATTTTGTAACCTACACCTACAGGACAGCCGGATGAAATTACCGCAACCTCTTTCTTGGTAATGTCAGTGTAGTTTATTGGACGGTAGCACTTGCCATCCAAGACCGTGCATCTAATGTTAGTCAAGTACAAGCTTGTTTAAGGATATTCACAGTGTTTGTCCCATTAGTCATCATCACTACGGTTTCAGGGGAATTTGTCTCCTTCATGTTGCATGTGGCCAGGAAGAAACAAAGATGATGACATTGCCATCCTGTTCCAATTGGATATTTCCCCACTCATTACAAAATCCCGTTTTGGTAGACCGACACACATCACCGCCGTCATTAGAGTTGTTAATTTGACCATCAATTTTCTCTAATCAACATTTTGAGCTGAATGAGGCTCTGCAGTGACAGGAAGGCCAAACTGAAACTGAACCACTCGATTTTTCTTCTTACTTCTTACAAATTACTTCATGACCACCGGTAATTACATCACTCCTTCATTTCTTGTTGCATCCCAGACTTTCATAGATTAACAGAACGATACCGTTGAGCTTCAGAGGTAATTATTTTCTCCTCCCACACTGGGGACTGAATGTCAAGAGAAGTTCTGATGGCAAAAATCGGAAGTGAACATTGTTCCCCTATTTTGCTGACAATTTGGTTGATGACATTTTGATAGGTGGATGAAAGTACCCGTTATCATTACCTCTGGCCCTCTCCACAAAAATCAAAGCCCCTTTTTCCAGGCACGAGTATTGAGCTAATGTTAAAGTGGTGAAAGCCTGGGCTATCACTGGAATTGGGGCTAGAGCGAAGGGTTCTCCCCCACTCCCTCTCCACTCATGCTGTCAAAGTCCATTTTGTTCCATTTTCTGAACTGTTGGAGTGTCCTGAGAGGAAATGAACTATGCCTTTTAACAGACCTTTAACCACATCTCCAGCTGATGGCCTAGTCACATCTTCAAATTGCTGGGACAATTGCCATCAGTACGCTGCGAGTTCATGGCACCGCTCACCAAAGTCTTGTCCAACTTTATAAAGAGTTTGTGATTATGCTTCTTTATTCAACATGTAATCATTTGGATCATCCACAAATCCCAGTTGGGGAGCCTTCATTGGCTGGATGACATGACAGTTAGAAAACCGGTGAAAAGAAAATAGGATGTCGTGAAATTTGTGGCAATGAGCGAGTCATGTTTCCACCGTCTTATGAAAATCCAGTTCATTTACTATTTGGTATGAAGACTCTGGTCCTCTCCCACCTGCAGAGTGATAAGTGACATGAGTAGGAAGCTTCCTTTGCTGGTGACTGATGGGTGTGTTCTCCGCATGGCTCACTGTAGCTGCTTGTTAGGATGTTATTTCTGCCGCCTTCACGGTTTGTCGAAAAACCCTTTAAGTGATGGTTCATGATTTTGCCCGGTTCCGTATTGATTGAAATACTTGTATCCTTTCCAGGTCATTACTTATCCCCACAATAGTCACAATACGAGTTGTTTGATATTTTTCAATATTTATTTACTGTATGAAATCTTTCACAAAATCGTCCCAATAAGTCAGGCAAAAGACTTCATTATTTGATGTATTTCTAGCTTACACTTTTTGCTTGATGCACGCACCATAAATCAGCGGGCAATGCACCCTCGGGGTGCAACGTTTTTAGAGGTACAGCCCCAGGTATCCTCAATAAAACCAAACACAATGATCCATGACGAGGCTGTTGGATTGTTTCTACTCCACTGCACCAAAAGAAAAAAGTGTATAGTTGCTTTAAAAAGGAGATGAAATCGATGGTTCCACTGATTTGCACTGTATGTCAATTTAAGGCTCTGTCAATCAAACCTATTTTTCTGTTAAAATGTTGAATTTTAATCTTAAATGCAAACATTCATTTCCTTTTATACTCTATGATTATGATGTATGGAGCAGTGACCTTTGAGCGTGTGCAGATGTGTATTTTTGCGGTATTTACTTTGATGTAATAATGCACAATGCTGGAGTCAATAGGAACAATTGTTTGAAAAATAAGAGCTAATTTGTATACAAAGTCATTTAGTCTCTGCTGAATAGGTCAATGAGGACATTTGTTTTCCTTACGAGACATAGGGGAGATGTGTTGGCACCACAGTTAATGAAATAGGAGAAAGCTCCTATTTATGTCACTGGGCAAATGTTGGCTAAGCTGTAAACGTGTCTCGGATCTCAACAAAGTTCCTTTTGAAAAGGTGGCGGGTCGAGGAGTCCTCCCACAGACAAGTGAAGGCTTGAGAAGAGAAACAACAACATGCAGATAGAAACACTGAGCCGACCATGGATTTCACACCAACACATGGCTGTCTTCAATTTCACACCTTTTGAAATCTTCTCACAGTCTGCAGTAGCTTATGTTTTTGCTACTAGGCGACGGTGGAAGCAAGTTGCGAATACAACATTCATATGCTTTATGGGGATCTTTTTACTCTCCATTTAATATTGCGAACTCCTTTGCAAATAGATTGGGGTTTTTTCAGTGCCAGTATGATTAGTTTGAGGTTTTATCCCTGGCAAACTATTGATTTTTAGTCCATTATTCACTGTATTTCACCTCGACCAACTCTTGAGTGAAATAACTGTATCTCTGGCTGCTATACTCTATTATGCTCACCGGCTAGGCACTAACAGCTGCTGGGAATAGAAAATAAGTAAAATTTTGCAAAGCTGGCCGTCCCACCCCTACAGCTGTCCACAATCTAGGTATTCTACAGATTTTCTCCTTATTAAGTAGTATTGCACAAACCACCATCCACCTCACCTTCAAACCTTCCTTATTTTAATTTATTTTAGATTTGTCCTCACTCTGACTTTTGTCTTTTGTTTGTCCAAGGGGAATGAAGTTATTCTATATCAAGAATTTGATGTTGTTGTTATTATTATTATTGTATAAAAAGATCCGTAAACTCATCTAGCAGTTGATGATGTCTGATTAGCATCACGCGTTGTAATTCTGTCCTGTCTGGCAAAAATGACGATGTGATGCCGGATGAGTCATTGTTCATGAATATTGTCAATGTCCTTCTCTTTCCACTTCTCCCCATCCACTGCTGCTTTGATTCCCCACATTGTTGGCGAAGCCTACAGTATCTGTACTTTTGTCCTCTCCTTGTTATCGCTGTGCCCTTTTACTGAAATGTCAAGGACGAGATGCGAGGCAAAGGGAGTAGACATTCTTCAGCAAATGGTTTGCAACCAGGTTTCTATGGGAGACGGTGGCTGTCAGTGGGTTTATCAAAGTGGGTACCCTTTATTGGAGAAGGTTAATTTATTTATCTTTATGACACCTCCAGAAGGCTCATCTGAAGACGAGCATCCAAAGAACGCATGGACCCTGGTTCTCAGCCATATGCAACTCCAAATTTAGTCCCGATGGCTGAACCGGCAATGGAAACACAGTTTTTGTCTCTCTCTTGACACTGTTTCTTGACCTTTCGCTGTCAAGTGTAACCAACGTTCTGTGTGAACTTCACTAATGTGTTTTTCCGCCTTGACTCGGGCTGCAATCAAGCAACACTCACGCTTGTGTAGCGGTTGTACTCTCTTGCGTTGTGTTGCCTTTAAAACCATTTAAATTACATGACATGTTATTCTACAGCAGCTACAATATGTGAGTAGTCAGACATCACAGTTGGGTCGTTTCTCAATCTGTGCTGTTGCTGTCAGAGGTTATTTCAAGGTGGCATGTAGCTCTTTTGCCAATCTGAGGTGTGAGTGTTAAAGCAGGTGTCGGTCTCTGCACTATTGCTGCAGAAGAATGGTAGAAAAAGGGAACGCCTGTGTTTGCCACTTAAATAATAGCTGTGTCACTTTTCTCCCTTTAGGCAATCCCACAGAGAAAAGCTTGATATGCTCTGGTTATCACAGCAAATGTTTAGGGGGACATCAAATACCTTCTGGCGTATCTGCAGCTCTGATGGATTGGTTATTGTCATCATTCTGGAGCATTAAACGGAAATAGTTTGATTTGGATGTTATTCCTTTTTAACTGAGTCAGACTGTTTCTTTGTGAGGGTCATAATTAAATAGGTTTACTGACTTTTGGAAAGCATTGTTAAAGCAATTTTAAAGGGGATGCTCAATCATCCTGTGCAGCTCTAAAAAAATGTTTCAATTATAAACCCCACCATTCATCCACTGAAGTCATCTCTGCCGTTTTTATATTGCTTGGTGTAATAAAATGATCGTTAGACCTTCTGTCATACATGTAGTCCATAAAAAAAACTGTGCAATGACTATATTTTTTTATTGCTTCATTTCCATGATTCTGAACTACAACTCTCAATTCAAAACGAAGAAGGGTTGATTGTGAAAATACTGGCACACTGATTGGCAGCAAATTGAGCAAAACCTTGACATTATGACCAACTTATAAATGTTTGAATTTGCAACATTTGGAATTTAAAATAGTGTGTGTTTATATGATGCTTGTATCACAATTTCATTTTTTTGCAGAAGTAAAAGTTTATTATTAGTGTCACTAGTACCAACCTCAGTTGAACGTTGATGTGTGTTTTGCGGTAAATTGTCTGTCTCTTAAATCTCCATCCGGACGTTCCGCATTCCTCGCGGTCACGTGACCAGCTCGCTGTCTAATCACGTCGTTCAAATGATGTGACGTAATGACGCAGGAGATTCAAACTCAGTTGCCAGCAACGTTTCTGTTGAGTTAAGCTGCTCTCGTAGCACAACTTTTCATCCACAGCTGAAGCGTGTGAAACGCTTCTAAAAGTAATACGTATATATGTGTATATATATCTAAACATGTGTTCATACGAGTGAAGTGGGATTTCGTCATCGGAATGGACGGTAAAGTCATCGGAACGGGTCCCTACAGAGCGACCAAGCTGGTGAGTCTGTCGGTAACGTTAGCAACGTCGAAAAGCTTATTGCTGCAATTTAACTTTAGCTAAAGGAAATGTGTAAAGTTTGTTTCATGTTTAGTATAAGTTCATTGCCCTAGCTACCTAATGTAACGCTACATTCACACCGTAAGCAGACGAAAACGACAACATAACGTTCCTTGAACGTTTACCGTAAAACGCATAAAAGTATAAAAGTATAAAAGTAAAAAAGTCAAGTCGCATAAAAGTCAATTAATGGTAACGTCAGTTAGCTAACCGTTGTTTCACTTGCTCCAGCGGGGAATTCTAGCGTTTTGTTCTCACTAATAACTAGTAAAGCGGTATTAAAGGCGTGTTAGAAGAGTCAACAAATGAAAGATTGTGCCCTGAAGTGGCTGAACTACGGTAACGTTACCGCAAACACGTTTTTTAGATTGAGTTAACGTTAGTTGTGAGTCTTTGCAGCGGTTTATTATGATCCCAATGACAACACTACACAACAAGCTGTTAACATGTAGCAAGTGCACAGCCAACGGTGATCCCGGGTTAATGCATCATGCGCATGTTCTTTCGTTCCATGCAAAAGCGTCATACACACCGTGCTCATATGCGAGGTGTTACACAAGCGTGTGTGTGTGTGTGTGTGTGTGCGCGTTTATGGGGTTGTTATAACATGCAAAATCAAAGCACACCACATGTACATGATGTTGTCTGCTTTTTCCATGTTAAAGGCCAATTTTAAAGAACGCTGCTGTGTTGCCTCACATGTGTGTTGTTTAAAGCTCTCATGTAAGCCTCGGTTCACAGCAGACATTTTGACATGTCACACTAAGAATGGGACACGTTAACACGAGCTGCTTCACACTGAAGAGTCCATCGGCACAAAAGCAGGACCTCAAAACCAAAGCGGCCAAATGGAATTCAGCCATCAGTCGTTTTATTTATTTTTTCTCGATGTGACATGTCAAAAAGAGAATCTACTGAAAATAATCCGGAAAGATGAGATACAGAGTTTCAGTGCATTTGATTTTTTTTTTTTTTTTAATGTTATGATTTTTCTGTTTATTCTGCTACACTATGTGTCTTTTATAGGCTTCTGTCTCTCCCTTTTGGCTGTTGTATAATGCATGTCTGCTGTCTGGAATAACAATGCTCTTTATTAAGGTGTATTCTTGGACAAGCAAAGGCTACAAGTACATTGTAGATGTGTTGTATCAAAACTGCCAAAGCCATTTTTTCTCAAAGAAGCAGCGATATGCAGAGAACCTTTTTATGCATCTTGTTAGGCCAGTTTCTTGGCCACTTGTCTTTCTCTACCACACATTTAGCTCCATTCAAATTGCATACCAGCCAGATTGGGCATAATTTTCTTTAGTTTGTTGTCTGATTTTTAATGGCTTTCCGTCGCCGAATTATGTCTGTCCTGTCTGCTTCAAGCAGCCTTCATAACACTGCAAATAGGAAGTTGTTGAATGCCTTAACTGCTATTATCTGGGCTCAACCACCAGTTGTAGCTTCAGTGAATTCTTTGCCCCCCTTATCTTCATAGTTTAAATTAGACTGCCATGGATCACTCCCTTAATGTGTTTCCCTACTCCGCAGTGGAATGAAACCATTAAACTCTTCCGTGGAGGCATGCAGCTGAAGAGGCACTGGGCGCATTTCCGCTACTATGATTGCAGTTTCACGGGATCCGAGGCTGTGGAATACCTGCATCAACTGCTTCAGCGCAACTACAACTTCGGGCCGGAGGTGACGCGCCACCAGACCCTGCAACTGCTCAGGAAGTTCCTCAAGGCCCACGTCATTGAAGACATCAAGGGACGCCATGGGACGGAGGACTTTGAAGACAACGGCCGGCTGTACAGGTACCGCTGGGCCGCCGTTTGCTGTAACTCTCATTCGCTGACGCATCGTTGCTTCATCCACACAGTGTGTTCCCTTTCGGCTGAGCGCAGCGCCGTTGACTTTCTCTCCAGGTTCCCCACCTCGTCCCCCTTGAAGTCTTTCCCAACGAGGCCCGTGTTGAGAGACTGCAGTGACCTTCCTAGACTCATTCGCTGGGATGACTACGAGGAATTGCCTCAGCGGGAAAACGTGGCGCCCCTGAAGTCTTCCGTCATGGTGAGAAAGAGACGGATTACTTTACGGCTCCTTGCATGGACTGACGCTGTGCTCTGAGAGTGGCAGCATATGCGGACTTAATGAGGAGCAAATGGCAAGATGAGAGATTTTAAGAAGCTACCGTGTTCCAATTCCCATCATTCTGCACAGCACAAGAGCCCAGCAGAAAATACTCCTTCACTTTTAGTTGTTCTTCAGACTGCTGCTGTGGTTGTTTCTTTGTTTGACTGGTAGGTCTTTGCAGCTGTGTTGTGTCAGGCCGCATTATATTGGAGGGTGTTTTTAATATTCCTTTTAACACTGTTGCGTCTATGGAGGAACTGTAGAAACACCAGAAACTAGAGTGTAACCCGTTACCGCCAAAGGTACATTCTGAACCGCTGGGTTAATGTCAACATTTCAAGGACACAACTACAATTTCAAATATTCACACCTGGTAGGATTTCTTAAATGAATATTCATTGACTTATTTTATGTCTGTGCCTGATTTGGAACTGAAACATTTTCATTCCTGTCTCTTTTTCCTTTTTAATCAGACCTCAGATTTGTGGAACAAGAGGCACAGTGTAGCTATCGGGGATGTGAATGAGTGCAAGCTCCTACGAAGGAAGGAGATCACTCCGAAGCAAGTGGACCACATCTGGAAATCCATGACGGTTGCACAGTATGTAACCCTTCTACATAACTTACTAAACACTTTGACTGATCATGTGGTTTGTTTAGTGATTCCAAAAGTGTTTTAGGCTGCCGCATCTGTTTTTTTTAGTTAAGCGTATGTACAACCTGATTATGAAGTAAGTACAAAGATGATTATTATGGGATGATGTTGTGTGAAGTTGTGTTACTATGACAACTAGCAAGGGTTGAGTTGTCATTGGCTACGAAACAACTACTACTAAGCGATTTATTTTGCTAACATTTAGCTTTGCTCTTTGTAACATGAAGCGTAATCATGTCTTTCACACGTTATTGAAAGGCTCAATGCACCCCAGGGTGATTCTGCACCCAGTTGGGGGACAACTGCTCCAGATACTTGATGCCAACTGCGTCTTAGTTTACAGAGAGTGCTGGGTCTGCAGTCATTGGACGGAGTTTTGAACCCTACGCATGTCAACGGCAAGCACATAGTTCACAATGTGTTCAGCGTGAATAAGACGGGAATAGTGGTGCTGGAGAACAAAGCCGGTAAGATGCATTTTACAATTTACAATTAAAAAAAAAACTGGTGTTCTGTTGCAAAGATATATAACATGACTCGCCTCACTCTCATCTCCAGAGGACATGCCGTATTGGGTGGTATCAGCAATGAAATGCCTCGCCAATTGTAAGTATACATTTTAAGCTCACTAGAAAAACAAACGTCACCGTCCGGAACCAGGACTGCAAGCAGTTCCAAATGGCTGAAGAGAAAAGTAAAATCTCTGCAACGGCTCATGAAGCTTTCAGTCTGTAAGCTAAAGATACACCTAGGCTGTTTTCTCCTTTGGCGTTGTGTGTGTGTGTGTGTATGTGTGTGTGCATATACACATCAAACCTAAAGCACCAGTGAGCGTCTGTATGTCTCTATATTCCCCGTTAACTGGGATTAACAGTATACTTCTGATTGTTTGTTGTCTTCTCTCTCAGGGCCCAATGGAAGTGACAGCAAGCAGCCAGTGTACCCGGGTTTTGAGAGGGATGTTCTGAGAACAGTTGCAGATTACTTTCAGAGGCTCAAAGAACCCCTGCTGACTTTCCATCTATACGAAGTCTTTGTCAATATTCTCAGTAGGTGTTACGCCGCGTGCACCGAAAGCTGATAACCCTGCGCTGCCCCAGATAAACGCTGCTGGTGGTTCATTTCGTAACCAGCCAGCGGGTTTGGCCCCAGGTTAAGGACTCTCGTCTGCTCGTATCTCTGCAGGTCTGCTGCACGAGCAGCAAGTCGCCACTGAGGCCCTTCAGCTCAGCTGTCTGCTGCTGCCGCCGGCCAGCCGGAGACGCCTCCAGCTATTGATGCGTCTAATGGCTCGTGTCTGCCAGAATCCCCACCTGCCTCCACTCAATGACGCCATCGCTACCCGCACTCTGGTATACATACCTAACAGGTTTTTTGCTCGGATGTATTACTACCTCTATAGCACGTATAATATTGTGTAGGATAAGATGATCATTTATTTTTCCTGCAATGAGGAAATTCTCTGGATTTGCAGCAGCAAAGATTAAAGTGCAAACAAGAGACAGTAAAAACAAGATAAAATAACCAATATTCTAAATATGCTGTAGTAAAAAAGGAACAATAAACACTTATCTTTTATTCCACAGTTTATAAAATATATTGCACAGGTTTGAGTCTTTCCCGTGTTCAAATGTTTTTGTGGTCACCTAATGTTTTCGAGGTTTTATCTGCCATACGTTCTTGTATGTTTGTATTGGATTTTGCAATGTGGACACAGTCCCCAACGGAGATTAAAGAAACAGGCCAATGGGCAGAGAGGAGCCATGGGAAATATGTGTCCAGAATCCCTCTTACCTAATGGAAGTCAAAACGAGGTGGACAATCTTCTCCTAGAAATGTGGATTGGAGCCCGGAGTGGTGTGACTGTGCCCATGTGGAGCGGAATGAAACAGAAACGTGTCCATGGTCTTTGTGCAGATGGTGCAGACGTTCTCACACTGCGTCCTGGGCTCCGTGGATGAGATGGACTTGGATGAGCTGCTCGCCACCAAACTGGTGGTCTTCATGATGGAGCACCACAACACCATCTTCCAAGCTCCTCCCAAGCTGCGTTGCCAGGTGGAGGAGCACCTGTCCCACCTCAAAAGAGTCCAAGTCAGTACCATTCCTCTCCAGTTCCTTCAGGACCAAGAATCCGTGGATCATTTGTAGAGATGTGTCCTCTGACCTGCTAATTCCAACTCTTAATTGACAATCTTTAATGGAAATTAGAAATTCAAAATAAATTAATGATATAGCATTGACCTAGACAGGTTACTTTTTCTTTAAGTTACTCAACCATCTGCGGCAAAAATGTATTAGGAAAATGTCCCAGAACTGCCCTGTATGACCATATGAGAGTCTCAAGTCACGAAGGCAATTACATAAATCTAGTTCAAGCATTGATTGTGTTAATCAAATCGGATATTTAGTACCTCTGCTGCACTGAAACCTGGTCTTCCTATCTGGTTGCTATCCGTTGCTATGGGAAACACCAAAGAATGTCCAAGCTGAGGCCTTAGTCCTCACTGCTTCAAGGTAAACCCTTGGTTTTCTTTGGCTGCTGATCGCCTTCATGCAGTGAGAGAGGCTCTTCTCATTTCATCCCTCAATGAAAGGTTGTTGTGTTGACATGTGCTTCTCTTTTGTGTGGCGTATCAGAATATCGAGGATACAGACTATTCACACCGTGTCCTTCACATATGTATGATTTTTATATTTCAGCCGGACAGTGGTGGCTTTCATTTTAAACGTCCCAATCTGTGTAGAGGACTGAAAATATGTTGCCGTGCTAATTCCTAAAAACACCATGCCCACCTAATATCTTATGTCTTTTTCATGTTAATTATCCACCTGAGACAGTTCTGAAGAGGGTGTTTGCATAACCAGCTGCCTGTATTACAACACTACAGTAGTTACTGAGAGGCGGGATCCTCAACAATCAAAATCCGTAATAAATGTACAAAAATACTAAGATATGCTGCTTGTAATAGCTTGGCTCGTCCGGTTATTGGCATTAGTTTATATATTTGTATATATTTACCATCAGACATTGTTATAAGTGCCCATGACTAGTTCTGATGTCCATGAATAGTTCTGATGATATTTATTTGTTTTAAAAAAATGCAGATGTTCTGAATATCATATATCAGCTTGTATCACGCCTGTATTCCTAATTCTGTCCATTACTGCCTTCAGATCAAATATGCAGGTTCTGATACAGACTTCAGCACATCTCCAGCCTTCTGCAAGCAGATCAGCCGGGTGGAGTCTGACGGGCAGACGGTGGTGGGAATCCAGACCCCTCTGCAGGCGCTGCTGGAGGGCCTGATTGCAGACAGAGAACTCCCCGCCAAGGACAAGAGGAAAAGGCTTAAACAGGTACGCCTTGTTAATGTGAAATATTAAGTTGTAGTTGAGTGTTGGACGACTCTGTGATCTTTGGCAACATTGCGGAAAATGCAGTTTTGGGCCATTTGGGTTTTTAAGGACGTGGCTGGATGTTGACAGACTTGAGTTTGAGTATGTTGAGCAGAGTAAAGAAGCTGCGGTGGACGGGGGGTATGTGTTGAGTGTGCATGTACTGTAATACCCTCCCCGCATCAGTTCCAGAGGTCGTACCCAGAAGTCTACCGCAGCCGATTTCCCACCGAAGAAAGCAAGGCGGCTGTGGTACCTGAGAAAACCCCACGGCTCAAACCGCATCTCATGTTCTTCAACCTCAAGAAGCCCTTCCAGCCCTTCCAGAGGAGCTGGAGTTTTAGGGCGTGATGTTCACATCACACGACTCACTGAGAACAAGAACAATGTGGCTCAGGTCACGAGAAAAACACTAAGGAAATACATGTAAAGGCCAGTTCACGCAAATGCACACACTTAATACCAGCAGTAATATTAATAATTCTAATGTCTAAAAGGGCATTCGCTTGAATGTGGAGGACAGCGCTGAGCTTTTGAACAAATACATTTGACTGAGGTTGCTGGAGAACTTGAACAAAGTATCTAATGATACACCAACACTGAGAACCACGGATGTTTCTTAAAATCAGCACTGATAGTTGTTCAAACATTATGTATTGGTACGTTGTTTCTTATTAATACTAAGATACTGTATGTTACAAAGATCCAATAAGGGATCGCAGCGACTAACATTGTCACATTTCAAATGAATGAATATGTTGTTAGCTGTTAACATTATGGATGTTGAAAGGTAATGATCAAGTGCATCCTACTCTGAAACCATTTCTATAGATTTTTAGTTTTGCACTGTAACAAAAATATTCAGATGCATCTCTTAGTGCAAATGGCTCTTAAAATATTATGTAATATCCTGAGGATTTTGTAATTACTTTTTATGTTCTGTGTTCTGGAACAAAGAAGCTCTACTTGAGCTTCAGCTGGTCATTTCATCCGTGACAAAAGATGAAGTCCTCCAAGACGTGCTTGAATATTGTAGATAAAGTGGCTGTACAACGTGCACTACTGAATTTGAAATGTTGATCTGCTGAAATACTAATGTCAGAACGGGGAAAAGTAGGCGAATGCAACCGTTGACTACAAAATGTCCTCCCAGCTGGACGAGTCCTGCTGTATGTGCACTCTTACAAGTCATTTCATGTGTTTTAATGTTATTCTGTGTATTAGAACTCGTCTCAACTGGTACTTTCGTATTTTGTCATGTTCTAATACCTGCTGTTCTGTCAATCAGGTAGTTTTTCACTTAAGTTGAGACTTAATTTTTTTGAATAAGTGAGGATGCTAATGTTGTTTTTAATGAATGCTTTTAAAACAAATGTAATCGTGCTGGAATAACTGTTACACTTGAATTGCTGCTCTACGCTGGAAAGAAAACAACTGGATAAAAGTGAATTCATTTTAATCTGTTGTTCTTGTTAATTGGTAAATTAACTATATTGTTGTCTTTTTCTGGGGTTATAAGTACTTTTACATGAGGGGTGATTTGATATTTTGCACACAGGAATCTTGTCTGGATGAACCTTCAGCATTGCAAGAAAAGTAGCAGTAGATCACGGCCCCAAAATCTGCATTAATACAACCTTCATGGATTGTTTTGTTTTTTTTTAATCTGAAAATAGCGCACCGTTATTACTTGTCATTATTTATCTATATTAATATGCTTTCTCCCCCGACAACTATTAGAGGGAGAGTGGTTTGCCCTTTTCTCTCTTTCGTAAAAGAAGCTTTTGTGACAAAGGGGGGGGGCTCATTATTTAGTGATGACAGAGGCGCTGTGCGTCAGTGGCTGACCGCCGCGTGAATTCACAAGTAAACATCCCACATGGTAAACACTCGATGGGGGGATAGAAGCTGCTGTGTAGTTATTATTGACGCAGCCATGGCCTCTTCCAAATGATTTCTTGTGGCACCAGTTAATGCGCCTCCATTGTACTCTCAGGGTCAAGCGGCCCACACACTCATGTGTCTTAAACTGGGACGTATGCAGCTGACAGGAAATGACGTAATCGTCACAGCTTTCCTTTTAAGGTGTTAAAAGTCTATTCGTGCTCGCAACGACAGTCATATGTGAATATTGAAATATTAGCAGTCATGGTGCTTATAAATTGGCTTTATTTAGTGTGAACCCACGTTAAAGCAAACCCGTCAATATCCTCAAGCACTGCGTGTGTGTGTGTGTGTGTGTGTGTGTGACCAACTGAGCAAAGGCCAGAAAGTCACTACTGAAGCTTACTGCTAAATTGTACATTGTGCATGTTGATGAGGATGCGGTACCTGTTGAAAGGTAATTTGCATGCGCCTCGTGTTGCTCGGCCTCATGAAAGGCGTCTCATGTCTGCTGTAGATTATAACTAAACCATATTCTAAACTATTGAGCTACATGGTGTTTTCCTCAAACCGACTGGTCAGATGAGGCTGGAATCAGAGATCCGTTTATCAGAATTCTTTATTGAACATGAATCGTGGGAAGAAAAGCACAGACTTACTGAAGGTTGGATGCTAACTATAATAACTATGTTCTCAATCCCAACATGCATGTCCAGATGATTAATGATTAATTAAGACCGATCTCACACAATACATACAGTATATATATTTTATAAAATGACATAATGGTGGCCAGTTTTTCTAGTGTTGCCAACGCTCATTTGTTGCAGTAACCTCACTGCTGCTTCTTGATTGTGTTTGCCAGCAGCAGACATATTATGTTTTGGTGAAATTCACTTAACGGAAATTAGGAAAGCAAAAATTCTTAACTAATTCCAATTTGCCCACACTGTGCACTAATCACGCATCCGTGGTAATTACAAGATTACAAACATTCACAGCGTGATGTTCACCTTCTCTTCAGAGGCAGTAAAAAAGTGGTTCCACAACAGAACACACAATATTTGAGTGTTACTATTGGCACAGAATTATGTAAATTATAAGAGCAAACACATTTCCTAGAAATGTTGGAAGCAAATAAATCAGTTCTGCATGTTTTGCTTGTGTTTGCTTTGTACCAGACAGCCCACGTGTGCACACAGGAGAAGCTAATAGCCAGAGTTGAAAATGACCTCAATTAAGGATGTGGAAGTTTCAGGGAATGTTTGCTTTGCATAAATTATGATTCATCATTTCAAATACTAAAATGCTGCACACGCACATTGGCAACCTTTTTCTATTTCTTCGGGGGCACATCAGAAAAAAAAAAAGGCCGAGAACCGCTGCTCTATTGCATGTATCGTTTGAGGAGACCTTTTAATCTTCAGTCGGCACCCCTGCTCAGTGGAGCTGAACTCAAACTCATTCTCGCTCCATCAAAGTCAATTAGGTATCAGCAAATGTAGAGGAAATGAGGCTGAGCCGCCCGCGTGTGTCACCGAGTCTGTGAGGGACTGAATGCTATTTTCAGCTCCACGTGTTGATCACTGCTTCGGCCAACTCTGGCTTTTTGTCTCTCGTCCTTTTGTGATGTCAAAAACACACAAAACCCGAATGGTGCCGAGCTTTTGTTGCCGATCCTGAAGTGTAAGATTATTCATTTCTTTGAAGCAAAGGAGAGCAAAAGAAGGCGAAAATGCAACGAGTACTCGTCACATTTGAATGAAAGCAGAATCCGTTTATAAGCTTTTACTGAAAGGACAATTATGAAATCCAGACCACTTTTACCTCGACGAGATCCATAATGATTCTGTTGCTGTAGCAACCAGATTCAAGGCAAACTTGAGTGGCAAAGAAGAAGTTGTGTGAAAAAACTGAGTAACTTCACTGTTTGTTGTGTGGCAGTGGATCTCATGAAGTTTACTGAGGATTTAAAAGTAACTGATGAACATTTAAAAAGAACAAACCCTTGTGTTAAGTGTTAACTTGTGTGAGTCAAAGCAAACTAATGTAGGAAGGAGTTTCTGTGCCGCTGAAGCTACGGTGTAACAAAATAAGGCATTATCATCAATTTAACAGACATCAAAAACAAGGGATGGCACAAATGCAAAGTGGCTCATCTATAGGATCGCTACGCGTGGCCTGCAGAGCTCTAGTGAATTCAACCGCTGCCAACAGAAGAAAACACTCGTTCCCACAATGCACCTGTCACAGTGTGCTTGATGCTTCACGGGTCCATGTATGAAGGAGAGACTGTGAATGTTTTACAGGTTGACTATTTGGATTGATTCATTTTCATTGACCTTATTTTTTTGGAACGACAGAAGTGTGTTTGTGTTCGACCGCAGAGATTCTGCTGTGTTTCACCAGCAGCTTTAATTAGAAATAACACAAAGTACAGCCAATACTCACGTGGATGTTATTAATTTTGCAGGTTGTTTTAAAAATACCCTTACGGGGAATGTGAAGTTTGCAAAAGTCTTTATTTTACATTATCGTAAAGAGCATAACACGGATCACACTAACAACCCGTAAAAAAAATTGTAATTCTTGTATCCATCGTCTGCGTTTCTGGTCAAATCTTAATGGGCAAAAACAGTAAATTTCCAAGCCAAGAGCCTGACCTTTTTATTTCAGTGAAAATAACTGCTGCTTCTATTCCCATCAGCCAGTCTGACAAGCTTTACTTGCAATTATTTCCGGAATTTTTCTGCCAACAGAATTACCCGAAAAAAGCCCCCTTATTGGTGGATATTTACAGCCCAAGGCATCATGGGAAGAAAAGCTGTTTCTTCAGACCCCTTAGGGGTTGTCAGGCTGACTTGTTGCCAGGAAAAGTTCTCCTCTGGTGTGTAATCAGTAAAACCAAAAACTCAGAGGGGAACCCCACTGGTGGGAACCTACGGTGTTATTCTTCCCGTTATGGCCGTAAGTGTCACTTGGTTTGTGTCAGTAAGGCTGCAGAAAAGCCACAAGATGTGAGAACAGGTGTTGGAATAGAAAGAATTCTTCAAGGAAATGCCACAAAGTTTAATGTATAGTATAAGTAGCACTGCATAAAGACAAGGTCAAAAGCGTGGATGTAATTCAAAATACATTCCAGATACAGAATATTTCACAGAGGCTAAAATGATTCTTACAAGTTGCATTTTCAAGCACAGAAAGACGGGCAAGAAAATTGTCTGTTTTTTCCCTCCTCGTTTGATTTAAACAACACAGCTAAATCTATACAGCTAACACGTTTAAAAAGACACAGCGCGATCACCTCAGCAGAACACGAAGAGCACTGATAGGCTGTACAAACAGTATCATCTAAGTCTATGAATAAACACCAAAATAAACCTCCACTAAAAAACAGTATTTTTATTTCATCTCCTCAGTGACGAGCCATGTTTTCACTTACTCTACTTGATGTCCAGTGATTTTCCCCGCTGCGGGACCATTACAGGCTCGTCTCGTCTCTCTTTTCTTAGCGCTAGAAACTGAGATGATCTCTAGAAAGTAACTCAACTTAAAGGTAACACTGTAATTAGTGTGAATATTTTATCTTAAGGACTAGCAGAGATCAACTAATACATTTTTCTTGCTTTCTGGCATAGATTTTAAGACGTAGTGGTTACATATCTACTTGTAGTCATTCTGTACCTTCTAGTTGTTTTGTGTTACTTTAGAGTCATTTTAGAGGCAGAATCGGAATCGGTTTATTGCACGCAAGGATTTTGGTTTGTTATTGGTGCTTAACAAAAAACAATACATGCAATATTATAAAAATGACATCCTTTTGTAGTTACGTTATGTCACTTTGTGGTTGCTTTGTATCTCTATGTAGTAATTGTGTGTATCCTAATGTTTTTTTAGTTATACTTTTGTTAGTTTTTTTGCCTTGTTTCATATTCACTGTGTATTTTTGAAGTCTCTTTGTGTCTGTTTGCAGCTGTATTAAATCTCTTTGGAGTTGTTGTGGTCATTTTCTGTTTCTTTGTGGTCCTTTTGAGTCTGTTCTTGGTTCGGATGTATTACTTTGAGCAATATTTTTTGTGGATGAAGGCCAGGGCGGCTCTTTCAGTTATCCATCCTTAGAAATTGTACTCTAGTAATACCTTTCCATATAGTAAATCATTATACTGCCATTTTTTTGTGATTTACTGAAAAGACATGCTTTTGTTCATGTGCTCCTTCTGTGGGTCTTCGTATCTTGAAGAAAACAACCCTCTTCTCTTCTCTCACCGTGTTCCACTTGCGTAGCATCTGCTACAGTCATTTCTTTTATTCCCATTACCTGTGTAATCCAAACAAAGAATAGAACATGTCCCTGCTACTACTTGGATTCCATTTCCATGCCCGTGTCCCCTTTCAGAAATGTCCCCAGTTCCGTGTGGGCACGGATGAGCATCACCATCTGTGCCGACAGCGCCACAGTAAGCAAAGTCATCAACAGCACTTGGCTTTTCATATCCGAGATCCTCGCCGACGGGGTGGAGGCGTCTGCAGATGGCGGGGATGAGTCCTCCTTTTTTGGTTGAAGTTGGTGTTAATCAGGCGTCTGAGCCGCAGCAGACCCCGCCACCCCCCCCACCCCGATCCCACCAAGTCTATTGTCTATTGTCTCGTGTTCTTTAGTTTTAATGGTCAGGTTGTAATTGAGGTAAAGCTGCTGTGTGGAGGCTCGCCGAAGCACTTACATACATACATACATACATACATACATACAGGATGATTACTTCAGTATGCTTATTTTTTCAACAGGATTCCTATTAGTTTTTTTTTGTAGTGAGAATAACGGCGACTAGAAAATGTGCAAAACAAGCATCAATCTCGCACGACGCAATATCAAAGCCGTTCACATGACATAACAGCCAAAAATAGACTGAAGCATACGTGTATATCAGCTCGAGTGTTCATTATATTCAAAAGCAAATAAAAAAAAACTGGCTTTAATTGCCCTGCGTGTGATGGCAATGATTTTTGGCAATTTCTTATCTAGAGTGGTGACCTTTTGTCTGCAGTGCTGAGCAAGACGACAACAAAAAATGTTATCAATTACTCTTCACATTAGTTTTGATACTTGAAACCGCTCCGACGTACCTTCAACATCTCAAAAAGTACAAATACGCGTGTCGCATCCTCTGAAATGAATGTTTGGAAATGGGAAAGTGATTTTTTGTTGTCGTTGTTTAACACTGGGTCAGCTTACAGAACTGTGTCCAGGGCTCAGAATCTCAAAAATAAAAGACCTAAAAAGGGCCCCACCTTACCAGAACTAAATGCTAGTATATATAATATATACATGTGTACAACCTGGGCTCTATAATGCACATTTCTGCAAATCTGGAAATTAACTGTAATCGAGGAGGCTCTTGCAAAAGTGTTTTTTTCATGATAATGTTAAAGCGCCTCGAGAGTCCCGTTTCCCTGGTGGAGAATAGGTTTCCATGGTAACAATCAGTGAGACCTGCTGACCAGTGGCACCCGCTGACATGGAAAAGTTGGCTCCTGTTTTGTGGTCTCTGACATCATAGAGACCACAGTAACACTGAGGACATGGTCAATCCTTTTTGTGTCCCCAAGGAAACTGTCCGGAGCCCGATGAGTAAGCAGACGGTCTGAGTCCGCTCCTTGCCTCCCACATTGGAATGGAAGTTTTTATCATGTTAAATTCATCCGAATGTCCTTCTAACTGTTGAATTTCTCCACAAGGACAAACTTTGCAGCGAATACAATTAGACAGCTACCTGAGGTCAGATTTTTAGCAAGATAAAAGTCTATCTTTTGTGAAGGGAAGCTTACACAAATTCGGGCCACACTTCCACAATTTCTAATAAGACAAAGTACCTCCTTGCGTTAGGACTCAAAGCTAACGTGTTCGAGAGCATTTTCTCCACTGAATGCGCATCAAACCATCGAGTTCCCCCTCAAAAAAGCAAGCAAGTAGACCTTTTGAAGCGTTGAGTTTCAGAGCCCTACTGGGATTAGTTGGTGTCATAATTGCTGAATTCAACAACAAAATAATCACAGTACTGTCACATGTTACAAAACGATTTGAAACACAGTTTTTCAGACGGAGAAGATGCATTCAAACAACATTCTAAGACGTTGTTACGCAATCAATCAAAATGATGCAATAATATTCTTGAAAAATGTCCACAGATTAAAATTGTACTTGAAAGAACAACGACCTTGTATTATTTTTGCTGTATTAGCTAGTAACTACATGGTGATCTGACGTTTACTATGTTCTACAATCAAAATGATTTTTTTTTTAATCCTAACTGAAGGGAGTAGAGACCGATCGAAGAGTTGAACAGTCATGCCCTGCAGCCACGGCGGCTGTATCTCCTCCCCTCTGGTCCAGGTTGAACGAGCGGCGCAGCAGCAACGTCAACTCTGGCGTCGCGGCCCACACCTCGCTGCTCACACGTTGGTGCAGTTGGTCGAGGGCGGCGTGTCCGCTTTGCTGCGGATCTCCCTGATGTCGTCGAGCGGCGACTCACTTCCGCCGATCTGGCATTTGAACACCTGCTTGTAGGCCTTCCTGAAGTTCTCCGACAGGAAGGCGTAGATGACGGGGTTGACGGAGGAGTTGCTGTACGCCAGGCAGTGGGCGGCCACCCGAAACACGAAGGAGGCCTGGTTCAGAGGGAACGTTCCAAACTCCACCCACAGGTGCACGACGTGATGAGGGAGCCAAGAGAGGCAGAACACCACCACCACCACCAAGACCGTTTGAGCAGTCTGGGAGCCGCAGATTGGGGACAGAGAGGAGTAGGAGAGAGATTTAGTCATTGAGAACATTGATGCAGTATTTAGGGTCAAGCCATGTTCAGGATAAAGGAATAAAGTCAGGTATGTCTTCTGCTGCTGCTTTAGTCCGAAAGCAGCATGAATATCGCTGCATGTCGTTCCCATTCTACTCATTTCCTTGATAACAAATCTTTCACTGAATGAACTTGCCGGCCAAGTGCAAGTGAGACTACTCTGAGTTATTGGGATGGATGTTTTATCATGACCCTCGGTGAATGCAGATGTGTTTGCAAGGTATCATTAAAAACGTTGGGCCACATGCCAGTCTCAAAATATATTTCTATAAGCTGCAGTCGTGTTGTTGTTTTGTATTAGCAAGGTTATCATAGCAAGAGTGTGAAACAAAGTTAAAATAAATAAATTGCGGCCTGGAAACCCTGAATAATTGATGCGAAAATTCATTATTTAGATGATGTTCCCCACGGCAACATGTTTCCATAAGGTTTGTTTGGCCTTGGTCTTTACAGGATTATAGGACTTTCTTGTAATAACATTTTTTTTTTTTTTACTCCATTTGGAGAAAACGCTATGGAAGTCATTAGTGACTGTAGATCTCACGGACGGAGATCTCTATCGGCGGGACGTGTTCTGTCGTGCAGTTACCACACGCCGAGGACCCATCCTCACATAAGACACCAACACAAGATGCTACTAAACATGGTGTACTGACAATGATGACAAGGTGGATAGAATACAAATTATAACCAATTTAACGGAATGTCTCAGTGAAAACTGGTGGATTTTTTCATGCAAGAAAAATGCCTACAGCTGGGAAGTTTCACCATGAAAAAAAAAACTAATTACATGCTGTCTGGTCTGCTGAATCCCTCTACTGGATTTGAATGTACCAAGTGGATTTCTTCAAGGATGCTGAGGAGCAACAAATTAATTAGAAAAAGTGCTTCCTCTGCAGTTCTGTTTCAGAAAAGTAATATATGACAAGAAAAAAATGTTAAAACATCCAATACAGCCATTCGAGCATGGTTTGATTTTAGTGTGACGTAACACTCGAGGTCGCACAAAAATTATTTTTTATTATTTCTTTAGATGACGGATGCTGAATCGTTGCTGCCGTCTTTCAAGCTGCGATAGAAAGCAACGATGAGCGATTGAATCTTTTTTTATTTTCCTTCGGTTGCATTAGGAATACGGGGTCATCGACACTTTGTCTTTTTTTTTCAGTAAGGGCACCAGAGGGCGCTGCTGTACAGAATAAGTTACTGGGCTTTCTATAATACAGACACATTCATTGCAAACTAAACTTGCCTATTTCATACATTTTTCTAAATTTACATCATAGTCTGAATCAAATCTCTTCTCTACAAAACTACCGATTCATTACTGTGTGTCTTTGTGCCTGATGCTTCTTGCTCAAATGCGCTTGTGGAACTAGCCGCACTTGTGGCCCCGAACCGTCAAACCACGTGCACATGTGCGCCTATTCACCCCCTGGTGTGAGGCCCAATGGCCACGGACCCTATACGCTCCCCACTGGCTGAGTTTAAAGGCACATGGTTGTACTGGTAGCGTTAGCCAAAGGGGAACTGATGTTGTACTCATGTTAACGTTACAAACACGTTTGGGATGTTTTACTTCAGTTTGATTTAGCATTTTGAATAAAACATTTGGGGCCACGTAGACTGGATGATCTAGTCATATTTCAAGAAGGGAAATATTAAAAAAAGGATTATTTACCCGCGAGGCGTTCAAAAGGAAAAGACATTAAATGTAGGTCTGTCCTACTTTCCATGTCTGGAATGTCTGGAGTGGATTCAAAAACGCAAAACATCTTTCAGAAAGGCTGCAAAGCAAAAAGTTATGATCTCCGTAGAATAATAACATTATGAAAAGGCCTCGCGTGGGTGAGGGTTATGTTGCCGGCTCATTAAACCCCGGCATTTCTGGATGCATTTTTGAGACTATGCGTGAGACAGACTTCAGGCTAAGAAACGATTAACATCACGATGCTCGTCAGTATTTTAAGGACACTTCCGGCACTGTGCAAAACAAACTTTTGGACTGCAGGGAGAATGTTTATGAGGATGAGATGCTCGACAGCCAGCAGATGCCCTTTCGTTGCTGTGCTGGCAGATGAGACCACCGCTGTGTTCTGCAGGTGATAAACGGTCGCAGTAATGTGCCGTATGGTAAACGGTAGGTTTGGGGGAAGTCAGTGATGTGAAGGACAAATGGGCCGCTGGCATGGCGGGGGCCCTGTTGGGGGCCCTGTCGGCCTCTCTTTAGCCCCTGAACCTGAATAACAAGCTCATAGCGCGAACATAGGACGGCGCTGTGGGAATAAGTGGGAGTACAGTGTACATGGAGTCTCCCGAGGAAACGACTGCTCTTGCGGTGACATCCCATTTTTAAACAACAACATTCACACCCAAGATAAGGTGACCATCAATGAGTCCTGGTGTCTTTTCATCCACCAGCTGGAACCAAATCATGTTTGTAAAATCATTTCTAAAAGCTGAACTCCCTCCGCTAGCAAAGCGAACTTAGTGCCTTCATGAAATGAAATCTGAGCTCTAGTTTGAAACCATGACACTTTTTCGAATCATTATCACAACAACAATGAGCAGCGCTGAACCCGGGAGGAACCTTTCTGCTCCGAAGAGAATCAAATAATTTACGTGGAATAAAATGGGATTGCTGAGGCTGAATCGGGGCCTCAGGCTGTCCTGTCTATTCAAAAAAAAAACTCATCCGTGGCCCGTTGGATTTGGGAAGCTTGCACACATGAGGCACCAGCACCATCATTCCTCTTCAAGAAATGAACTCCAGCGCTGAGTCATATTGTTTAATTGGTCTTCAAGTACCAGCTGCTGCATTGACGGAAATGGATGCAATGTTGTCCTCATGTTGGTTTTGTTTCAAATGTTTATCATCCCTTCTTTTGGTGACACGTACGGTCACAGTGTCTCTCCTCCCGCACTCGGACTCAGCTCATTGGGTGTTTGACTTTTCTCTTGCGGGCCCAACAATATTTTCAATATTCAAAACATAGCGTTATCAAATGCAACATACCACATGTCTATCCCGTGGTCGTAATATTATATCACATCGACGTTTCAAACGTCTTTGTGTGTCAGAATCCCCCACTGCATTCAGATTATTACTTGTGGATTTTCTAACAAAACCTGTTGACACAACTCGGTTTTGTAACGGAGGGTTGGAGAGCTTTTGAGGCGGAGGTTCTTACCAAAAAAGCACAAGACCTGTTTGGACGCTCTGAAGCTTTTCTGTTTTGGTGAATGTGGGAACACTCCATGCTTGAAAATATAGAGTTATGTTCATTTTGAAAACCTTCAGTCTGTGTCGCCGTCTCACTTCTCGCCGTAGCAGCAGTCGGCAAATCTTTTCAGAGATTTATTAGAACGCTAATAAACCAACCGCACACTGCCTGCTTATCACCAAATATCAAAGTCAAAGGTCCAGCTAGACGGTGGAGCATCTGGGGAGCTGGAAACTTCCTTCGGGAGTTGATGCAGATTTAAAATGAAGCAGTACTGCAAATGAATGCTGATGTATCTGAAGGTCGGCTGCATGGTCACATAGATAACTTCATTTAGTTATTTAGTTATGCTCTAAATCAATGTTGAGTTCACTGCTTGTTGTGAGATTGCGCATCTAATCAAACAAGAAAACAAATGCAGCAGAATGAACAATCTCCGAAAAACAATCTGTCCAAGCCGTCCAAATAAAATCCAATAACTGTGGGTACAGTTTGAAACTCGAACATATGTGGAAAAGTGTGTGCAGTCTGATGAAACGCTTCATGATCACCATTCACATTCTCACAGTCAATAAGGTCAACGGTAAATATTGTCCAGAGATATCAGCCCCACCATGGTTCAATACACACACACACACACACACACACACACACACACACACACACACACACACACACACACACACACACACAGGCACAGAGGCAAGGAGAGGTTCCCACAGGGTAGCAACTTAATAACCATGCTTTGTTTGGATATCCTCAATAACACGTTCATATCGTCACCTCAACCCCCTGACAGCCGCCAGTTGGTTTAAAACAAACAGCAGCATCAACACAAGAAGACAAAACTAACCAAGTGCATTTTGTCCCCTCCACACACACCTTTCTCTGCTTGTATTGTGTCAAATAAAGGTTCCTGCAACTCATTAAATATTTGACAAAACGCTGTCAAGAATGACTTTTGAGATATTTGTATAAAGTTAACCTGATCAAAAGTATTACATGTTACTGTTTAGAAATGTATACAAAGTAAAAGACACAAGAGACACAAAGACACAAGACAGGGTGTTGTCCTTAAAAGCGCTTCATGTCTTGCATGTGATTCACATTAGTGGGCGGCATTTCCCCTCTGCGGCTCCGTCCATCAAATCTAGATTCTACATGTCATTTAGTCACTTATAAAGAACAACAAATAACAGCAGGGCAAGAATAAGAAAAATTCAACCAAAATGTGTAAACTCCGGTCGAAACAACACTGCTGTCATTTGTTCAAAACCAAAGTACACCTGAACGAAAACACCTGACACCCCCTTAGATTTCTTTATCTGCTGCCATGTACTGTATGTACATCTTTAGCGTATTCATCCCCCAGAGATGAATCACTCTATTACCTATTAATAAGTACGGTTGTACTACAGATCACTACTTTGTTACCACAACAAGCAGCACTGTGTTGCCGTGACGTCCCGTCTCATAACTGTGAACTGTGCATTGGGTGTGAAGTTGGGCTCCGTGTGGCTATTGTCAAAGTGAAAATATTGCTGAATGAATCGCAACTTTTGAAATGGCCCTTTAACGTTATTTTGAATCACCATTGACTCGCATTGAATCGCATGTGTTTGAGTGAAAATGCATCCAATCAGCATATTCAAACTCGATGAGCATCTCTGTCAGAGACGAGCAGTTGGGTCTCTGAAGTAGTTTGGTCCTTTGCCCTCCATGTCTCAGATTACAGATGCTATTAAACAATTTCATGAAGATTTGGCCAAATATTGATTTTCCTCATTATCTCTAACCATCTGTGTGCTCCGTCTGGATACCTGACTGACTCATCATTTAGAAGAAACTCCTAATCACGCAGTGCAAATTTGGTTTTTTAACCCCTTGCTCTACAACGGGAATACATTAGAAACGTCCTTGTTGCCAAGTAAGACGAACTCCAACCCCGTCCAAAAACATTGAACGCGGAGCCATTAACAAAAAATACAACATTTCAGATTTCTCTTCATCCGACCAGAGCATTAAATCATTAACGCCACATTTATTCTATCCATGCAAAAAGGATTCAGGAAGATTTATTGCTGTTTTTGTTCAAATCTTTCTCCAAACAATCACCAGAAACCCGCCTGAATTTAGCATCATTCTAAGTGAAGAAGCGACATACCTGTGTTACCTGAGTGGAGCAAAGCAAGTTTAAAAAGCTGATTTAGCCTTCAATGTCAAGCGATATTAAGAAGACATGTCGCGGGCGTAGATGTAGAGCAGGTCTAAAGATCAACGGTTCCTCCCGCACGTTGAAGTACCCACGAGCACCTGAAGCCCGAGAGGCCAGCGAAGGGTGTTGGGCTGAACGGGTGAACGGTGATGTGCAGCCTGAATCGCTTCATTCGCTGGCAGGAACGACCTCCGCGCTCATTGATCAATTACTTGTCAATCAAGTAAACTGTGGTGTCATATCGCCACGGCACGCAAATCAGTAGACTCACATTCAGTGAAGGGGGGGGGGGCGGATTCAGAGGTCAGGACCAAGGCCAGCTGTCCCGTTCCTACGGAGGGTGTAAACAAGTTTGTCTAGAGGTGTTTCACCGCGGCAGTGGGCGTAACTTTGCTCTTCCCAGCTGTCAATGACATTTGCATTTCACAGGCTTAGTCCCGCCTCTCTACCGTGGACACAGAGTGGCCCCCTGTAACCTGTTTATTTGTCTCATTTATTCCTTTTTTGAAAAAACCCACTGCTTTACAATATGGGTTTGAAGTCATGACACTAACCGTATACTTCCAACAATATTAGGAACAGCCACAACGTGGCTTTGAGACAACCTAGTTTAGGCTAAGAGATGATTTCGCCAGCAATTTTTGCGGCGTTAAACGTAGCATTGATTTCACAGCAATTAAATATGTCTTTACATAACCGTCCGTAAACCTGTTGCGCCAAAACTACTCCTCCAAAGTGTGCTGCAGCCAATCAGTGGACACGGGGAAAGAGGCGCGGCACACCAGAGACAGTTCCCACATTCGTGAGAATAAGACATCAAATTCATTATTTGGACAGCTGTTGGGGGGAAAAAAAATATTTTAACGGATATGATGAATGATGTCCTCTTGTCTGTTATAAAGTGCAGGATTTCTTGTGTTTGCATTTACAATTTTGATATCTTCATGACTTGGAATTATATATATATAAATAAGGTGGACCAGCTCTTCTCATTGAAGTTACAAGCCGCTCAGTCCTCCCAAACACACACACACACACACACACACACACACACACACACACACACACACACACACACACACACAAACACAGTTTGCGTCTGAAACCCTTTCGATTGAAATGATTAATGGCGTATTCATATTTTATATATGTATCAACAGTCCGTTCTTACATTAGTTATGGTTTCACACAAGGTATCAGCCTTGGTTCATTTGCCCTGTTTGATTTCTGTTTGTCGGTGAAACATTTCCTTTGTCTCAATCAGCACTCTGCACAACGGACACAGTATGCGAAAGTCATGGTTTAAACAACAGCCAACAAAGCATGAATGTTGGGATGGCGCATGAGCACATTTACATGCTCAACAATCCCTGCAGCCAGGCAGTCTGACTGAAAGACACAATGACAGACAATTGAGAAGGCGACAGCAGATAAGTGTCTCTCAGGGAAAGCTCAATGGCCGTGAATCCACCTGGAATAATAAAGGCTAGATGGTGGTTTGATTGCGTATCACCTTTTAGTGACACTTGGCTGGAGTGTGCCAGTTAACCACATGTATTATTATTTATTTAGAACATTATAATGTTATAAACATTACATTATAATGTTATAAACACCTTCTTTTGACTGCTTTTCTAATGTGAGGAAATGGTACGGCATGTTTTTGTTTTATTTTTGTAAATGATGACATCTTTTCATCATTCGTCATTATCATTGGAAACATTATCATGATGATGGCAGATAATTGTTCATTTTTGAACATTTATTCAGGTTTTCAGGTGGTCACCTAAAATATATATATATTTTAAATAGAATTGTTTTTACTGCTAAACATTAGATTTTCACATTTCAGATCATATTTTATCAACATATTATTTTGTTATTGTAAATCTCACAAATTCACTGTGAGTCATAAATCCTCCCGTCGTTTTATCTGCAGTGTTTATTCAGTGTGTCTTCGTTTGGCCATACGTACCTTTTTCTTTGATGCCTCTGACTTTTTGGACATATTTCTTAGCTTTTTATGCAAGTGATTTAAGACCTGTAAGCAAAGAAATAGAGGCATGGTATATTTCCGAACGTCTATGAATGTCCACAATCATGCGATGACCCGTGCGGACATCGCTCCTTACCTTTGCGTAACAGAAGGAAATCAGCAGCAGAGGCAGAACGTAACCAAAGACAAACGTGCCAACGACATAGACTTTCTTCTGGTTTTGGGGCCACACTTCCCAACAGAATGTGTGATTGTCTCTTGAGTGGAAAATGTTCTGGTAATACATGACTGGCGCGGCCATGGCCAGGGAGAGTATCCAAATCACCACCACCCCGATCAGAGCATGCCTGGCCACCCGGATGGAGGAGGACCTTCTGGAGTGCACGATGGCAATGTAACGGTCCACCGACATGGCCGACAGGGTGAAGATGCTCACCAGCATGGACACGGTGAAGAAATAGTGGATGAATTTGCAAATGAAGGCTCCCAGCACCCACGTGGGCAGCATGTAGACGGTGGACTGGAACGGGATGCAGAAGAGCAGGTAGGACAGGTCCGCTATGCTCAGGTTGAGGATGAATATGTTGGTGGTGCTCCGTGGTTTCCCCGGTTTGCTCCTGGCCAGCACGGTGATCACCATGGAGTTGCCCAGCACACCGAGCGAGAAGATCAGCCCGAAAACCAGCAGCGTGATGAAGTTATCCGTGCCGATCCCGAATAAAAGTTTTTGGTCCTCTTCCTCCGCTCCGCTGAGGTTCCTCAGCTCCTCCGAGAGCCACGCGGACTCCGAAAAGTTCATGATGGATTTTCAACCCCCTCTTCAGACGAACTTAAACCTCTGCGGAAAGGAGCTAGGAGAGGTCTGCGCCCCGCTGCCGCCTCATCGCCGTTTTTAAGAGCACGAGTCGATGGTCCGGTGCGTCTCCATGCGCCTTCTTGTTCATTTATCTCAAGGTTTTGCCTCCCACCCCCACCTGTATTATTTCACCTCACTTTCTTAATAGGTGTAAACCAAACTACCTTCTTCTCCGTGCGGTGTTGGTGGATGTTGCCGCTGCGCGTCTTGGAGCTCGTCCTGGTTGCGCACCGGATGCGTCTGATCCACAGCCCGTTTGTTACAGTGAGGGACTATCGCCCCCCCATGTTATAGAAGAGGCTGGACTGTGTCATTCACGTCAGCACCCTGCGTAGCCTACCACCTCCCGAGGAACACTGGTGAAAAAAAGAAAGGAATATTTATCTGGATGCGTTTTAGTTTATTAACCATCTCTCGTATCATTTTGGGTGCCAGAGGCCAAAAGTAATGTTCCAAGTCAGACTTAATTGGTTTTGACACAGTGTCAGTGAAAATGTTACTAAAATTGCTACATAGCACAACATCTGGCAGTCTTGCCGGTTGCCTTGTCGTTACTCATGGATAAATTAGCTTTCTGAAAACATAATACGACTATACTTTTAATGGGTTATACTAGAATCTATCAGAACACATAAAAATAATTTAGCAGCTAAATGTTTCCATCGAGTAAGAGACAATATGAGATAAGATCTTGAGTGGTTCTTTTAAGAAAAGGAAAAAAGACCATCTTTTTGATCAAAAGTACGTGATCTCCCTCAGGTTGAGCACATTCCCAAGATAAGTGTTATTTTCACAACGTAATGGTAAAATATGTTGCCGTTTTTGATAATGTCTCTATTGTACAAATGTTTCTATTGTACAAATTGTCTTATTGTAAACAGAGACTCTCTATTCCACTGATAACACAACTATAGCAGTAATATTTATCTCCAGAATATCAAAGAGATGTCAGATGTGTCTGAGGGGGCTCTACCTTGTGCTTAATCAAAAAACAAGCTGGTCATGAGCAGTTATCTGATCGGATCAAGTACTGGCGTTTAAATATTTTTTTCATCAAACCTTTTAGTCATTAAGTCCGTAAACTGTTTGAAGAAAATGAAAAATCAGTTTTCAGATTTTAATTTGACGGCTTTGTGAGTGTTCTGTTCAGAGAACATCCCAAAATCCAGAGATACGCTCTAAACAAAGGAAATCCTCTCATTTGAGAAGCTGGAAGCAGCTCCCGTCCAACATGCCTTCAAAAGGTTTGAAATGATGAATACATTGTTAAAATGTTTACCAAAGTAAACATCTGCCCTCAGTGGTGGAAGAAGTACTCACAATGTTTAATTCAGCAAAACAATGTTAAATAATGTACGTAAAGTACGACAGTCAAATTATTAATGCGCAATGTATCATTTCAGAATAATGTACGTGTATAGATTATTATAACGCATTAATGCGGGCATTATTTAAATAATCCAGCTGTTAAAGAGGAAGCTGATTTTAATGACTTCATGTGCCTTGATAGCTTGTCGTAATTCGTTTGTTGATTGATATTTTATATAATCATGTCATAACAGCTAATAGGAAACTAAAGGAAGTCAAATAAATGGAGCAGAGTAAAGAGAACAACATTATCCTCAGTTGTGTGCTGTGGGATCATAAAGCAGCGTGGATGAAAATACTCCAGTACTTTCATCTAGAGTCTCTTCAGCGTGGTCCCTCAAAATTGTACTCGACAGTCCGGTAGCAGTGCAATAATGGTGGGAAATTCACTGGAATTTTCTGCAACCTTGAAGCTTGTTTTCTTCTGTCGGTACACTCTATTGCTGAACATGGCAAATAGTCAAATGATGTACCATGGCCCATTCATTAAAATAATAAGCATTGGAAAAGCACCCATCAGATTAAAATTGTTTTAACTCTGGCTCCATCTTGGGGCCCATTGCTGTGGTGTTTGATTGCCAACTACTAATTCAAATTCAAAGCAAGATGTTATTGTGACGCATCCCATCTGCAACCTGTACCGACTGAGTCTGCGCATGGAAGTTGTGAACCCTCACCTTCAAGTTATTATGGGGAACCAGTTATAGTTGCAGATGGATAAATCCAGACATATTTAGTGTCTCTTTCCTGCCATCTGAGGAGGTGAGCTCCAAAGTCTTTAAGCTCTGTTTTTGGTCCCCACCAGCCCTTGAGGAAAAACATGGGTTAAATACTCCACTATGTTGACCGCCTCGTCACTGACTGACGCGCTGTTACGACTGGATTTTAGCACTACCTTCTTCGTGAAACAACGCTATTTATTCTTATCTGTTCCTGTTGTACGTAAGGGGTCCATGGACGATAGCAAACTGAAAGCCAACGTGTCATCCCCTGGCAGGTCACAAGTAAAACACCCTTGCAGTGATAGAACAGCAATGAACAAAATAGACAGTGTGAGACTGGTATAAAATTACAGACAAGTACGTCACAGAAAAGTTGTTGCTTTGACAGAAAGAGGTAACTTCATTGAGGCAGTGCAACGAAAGATCACGACAGCGGTGCTAGTAAGTCAAAACAACAAGTTGTGGGCCAGGCGGGTCAACCCTTCGCAGACTAGGCCTCTTTTTTGGCCTCTGCTCCGAAAATGACACATCCATGGTAAAAAGTGTAATAACTCCGGAATGACTTTGGTCTATTTGTACAATATCTTTTTGTGGGGGGGGTAAATTGCTATGATGTGTGACAATCAGTGTGTATGTTACTTGTGAAAAAATATATCAATATTATGGTAGTGGTGCTGACCTGGTTCTGGCTTGTTTGGGCCCCAACTGGGATCTGCTGGTCTCCAACCACCAGCTGCAAATAAAGCTCCATAAACCAAGCAGCACTGCAGATTCATTGTGTGTAGGTTCATCACTCACACAGACCCGTCACATCGTCATTGAAAACATCGTGGTTTGAAAAAATGTCCATTGTAGCCGCTTTTACCGGTGACGGTCATGTTTTTTGGCAGATTTTCTTTGTCTGTTCTGTGTCTCTCTCTGTTTGTTCTACCTCAACCTCCCACTCTTCTTTTCCCTGAAATCTAGATGTAAATGCTCACTAGAAGTAAAGAACCCTTCATGTGTGCTGGAGAGCTTTTTCCCTTTTGTTTCACTTCCATCTTGTAACATAGTGCGGACTCATTTTTCTTGCAGCAGCGCTGGTTCAAGGAGCACGCTTGTTTTCACTTCCCTAAACCTCCGCTGACCTCTTTTGTGTTGGTTCGAATCTCCTTAGATACTTAGAAGGAAGAGGTGAAAGTTCACCGAGCTCTGGCAGCAGAGATTGCAGAGGGGTGGAAACGGGGGCAGGACGGAATGATTCGGCGGTTTGGGGCTCTGGTCACGTGTTCAGAGCCCACAGGCGCCGCTTGACGCTGTGCCTCCAAACGAACCGAAATGGTGCTGGCAAAAGGCAAAGCAGAGCAGCGAGCGCACACAAGCGTCATCCATCCATTTGGCCTTTGCACATGATTTGATCTAAATGGTCAGTATAATTGTTATTCAAAGGTCAGACCCACAATAACAACCAATGCAAAACAATAAATGACTATTTTATAGGACAGAAACGTTTTTCATTTACAAAATTGTATTTCTAATTGCTATACTTCTTAGGTAAATAAATACTTTAGTTTGAAAGTATACATAACATGTGTTGATGTTTACTTCTATCTTCTTCTATTATCAGTGATGTGCGTCATTGCTATTTGTTGGTGCAAAAATCCCAATTAACTTTTGCTTTCAGGGAACACTTTGAGATTCTGGGACGAATCCTTAAATGCAGAGAGTCAAAGGAGAAGATTGATTTTACTTTCATATTTCTTTCTTAAATATTGTGTCGCAGCAAAAAAGCAAACAATAATTTCCCCAAATGTCAAATTCCCTTTAAAAAGTTTCTTATGGAATTTTTTATCTGACTTCTACAAAGTTGACTTGCTTACAAGAGACTCAAGACAAAGGACAGTCAAATTATATGCAAGTGAGGTCAAGATCTCATTTGATGTGTCATAAACCATAAATCCTACATTTCCCACAACGCAGCGCTACAGCCTTTTCTAATTAAGTTGTTTGAAAATGAGATAAAACAGCCTATTAATAACCACCAACTGCCAGCAACTTACACGTTTCTCAGGACATTTCTTCCACCAGATGGGGCTGTTCAATGTCAACATGCGTTCTTGACTTTTTCTTTAACCTAGCTGTGATGGCAATCATTCGGTAGCTTAATGCGTGTTCGAGTGTTTAGGCTCATCTGGATGAAAGTTTGCTGCTCTCCGGCACTTATTCCCCAGTGTGTGTGTGTGTGTGTGTGTGTGTGTGTGTGTGTGTTTGGTGTAGACATCAGGAGAAACAATGAGAAAACCAGCTGATTTGATTGAACAAAATCACGCACGCTCTGGTTTCTTGGCTTGTTTTGCTGCACATTAGAAATTATTTATCTGTGTTCCGAGTATTGCGCAGATGATTTGGTCAGGCTTTATTGCTCATTATATTACAGTAAGAAAAAAAAAAAGCATTACTGTACCGCTTTTTAAAATAAAGAATAAAAAAAAAGGTTGTCATCAATTAATGAGGTTTTGTAAGAGTTGCGACCTAGAAAATTCAAAGATTATTACCACCATAAGTCAGCACGATCATTAGAGACAACTGCAACTTGGACAGGTTTGTAAACCTTCTATTTTGTATCTCCAGAGGAGCTAAGTGCTTATATTTTGGGATGAGATTGGATGGTATTCTGGGCGTCAGCACCAAACATGCTTCATGTCCAAACCGTTGGAGCGTAGCTATCAGCCTCACCTGTGAAATCCTGTGTGAAATGAGTCTTTGTCTGAAGGATTTGTATTTATTTCCATGCCTGGCAGCAGCAGCAGCTTTGCTCTGCGTAGGATGTTATCAGCTTTTCCCCCTTTATGTGATTAAACCCCAGAAGGTGAAACAAGGCAACGTTTAATATCCAACAGGTTCCTTGGAGGTCATTAGACAAATGTGTAGAGATAAAGTGCATCTGCTCATACAACATCCCAAAGCTCTCTTTGTAAGGAAGAACTTTTAAAAAAATACTGTTCTTGGTAAACCTTGAACATAAAGAATGAACGTTAGCAGTTATAAAATATGGATTAACATGTGCTAAAATGTCTTGCATGGATCCTGAGGCTCGGGTTATAATTACTTTGCAGATTTTACGCTACGAGTCAGCGCTGCCTGTGGGCATTGCCTACTGTCTCTTTTCTACAAAAACATCTGTGCAATTTCTCAGTCAGGGGAATTTCCCAGACACATTGTTTTGCTTTCAATAACTTTCATCAATGCATTTACATACAAATTGCTGATATTATCCGGGACACATCGGTATTGAAATGCCAAAAAGCCACCGTTAACTGCAGCAGAGACCGACGGTGCTTCATGGGTTTGATCGAGTGGCACCGGGTGCATCCGCTGCCACTGATCGATAAACTCCAACGTGGTGAACATGATTGATTATTTTTTTGCTTCATCAACAAAGTAAATAATGTATCGATGTTTTACCTGCCACAAGTCTCCTGAGACTTGGGATTTTTTTCAGACAAATCAGCCTTGGTAACACACTCTCACAAGCTCTGGCAACTAACGTTCACAAACACTGCAGCTAACTGTGTAGCTGTCTAATATCGTTAGCAAATAAGAGTATCAAGACATTATTTCAATATAACCCAACATGCATCAATGCACCCAAATGTTCACAACACAACTAACAGTAGCTTGCTAATACATCATGAAAATGTCCTGTTACTTCATCAAAATCTACTTATTATCTCCAGTGACGAAATGCTAACAGCGTTAGCACAATGTGCTTTTGATTGGACAGTGCTACCGATGCGATCAACTAAAGACATATCTCAAGTTTTAACAGTTCATGAAGTAAATAGATTAACCAGCTTTTCCTTAGTAAAAGCATTATCAGGACCTTATTCTTGCTAGTAATAAAAACTTTTTTTGTTGTGTCTCAATGCATCACAGGCCGTGTTTTCTACAATCTTACCCAGCTTATTCTGACCCAACTCCAGCGTTTGCTGCTAAAACATCTTTCTCTCATTGGCGAGTTGTGAATGCAATTATAGGCAACCGTTTTAGAAATGGGGAGAGAACAACATGTTCATTGGGAAGGCCTTTGATCGTTTCAGAGTAATTATATTTATATCATTTATTTATTATGTATCTGTTTCTGGAATATATTACTCAACGGTATAGCTATTAAACAACACTGGCTTATTCATGAAAGTGATGGAGTAATGTACGTTAATCAAGACATTCGAAGCAGGTTTTGTTTAATGAAGAGCAAGAGACTCCGTCATTCATTAAATGCTTATTATATATAAATGTCCCTCTTTGCGGTGCAAATTCTTGAATATTAAATATCGTTTTTTGCTCACAAGAGTTAACAAAGCTGGGTTTAGTTGTGGTTGACCACAATCGCCCAGCAGGGCTTTTCTTACACAGGGCCGTCTCCACCAGCTACATATAGTTGAAAGATGTTGCATCCTCATCTAAATGAACCTTTTGTGAAGTATAAGTGGAAATCTCTCTTGCTGCTGTATGCATAAGGACTTTCAATCGGGCTAATTGCATTCAGGACCGATAAAGACGAGAGCAAGACACCTGGACTTATTTCCAGAAGGTAATTAAGCAAAACCTCCGGTGATACATAAAACATGAAATCTAGAGGATGTATCTGTTTAAGGCTCTTTGTTTCACCATCTGTCCTGGTTTGCAATGGAAACCCCGGGATTATTGCGGAATTAGATTCTCGAACAGTAACAAACGATATAATTATTTTCTAGTTTTGATAAGATATACATGACCGTGTTAATCTTGCCGAGCAATAAGCACACATTTGCTTCTCAACAAACAAAACAACCTCCCCCTTACCCCCGAGGTACTGTGATGGATAATCAATGCTTTTTTAGGCCCATTACCTCGACCGAGGCCTGGGTATTTCCATGACAACGAGCTACTGTATCTCTACCCAAATCAGTCACTCAAAGCTAATGGGTTATTATTGTATGACTGACGTCAGTGAGTCATTTTCTCTGCCTTGGGCTGATCTCCCTTGTTTCTGCCAGCAAGCCCCCCCCCTAGAACCAGCAGCCCACCGCTGCCCCTCACCCCATCACCGACCAACTCCAACAAAGCCTCGGCAGTCACAGATGCTAGAGAGCTCCGATGGATTTTACCCAGCCGTCCCGGATACATTATCACAGGCAATTTGATGTCTCTGGTCATTGCTGCATCATCGTGTTACAGCAACAAATCTGATCACCTATAAACAGGATTGCTCTGGCTCAAAAAATTGTCATCTGACAAACTATGACTCCAAACTTGGTAAACATGATACGGGCTAAATGTTTGCATTTGGCTAGAAGTGATGTTTCCACAGACGGCAGACTCTTGCACATTAACTAAATGTAAGATGAACAATGAACAACAGGATGAAGAATAAAGCACTGCATCCAACACGATCAATATGGAAATGACAGGAACATACATGACCTGAATCAGCTCGTATCACATCAGGTTTTACAAAGGGAGTACTTGTTGTTCAGATGAAATATTACATTAAATTGTGCAGCTTTACATTTACACTATTCATTTAGCTGACGCTGTCATCCAACGTAACTTTTCAATTCAATTCATTTTATTTTGTATAGCCCAAAATCGCAAATTTCAAATTTGCCTCAGAGGGCTTTACAGTCTGTACACATGCGACATCCTCTGCCCCGAAACCCTCACATCGGCACAGGAAAAACTCCCCAAAAAATGAAAAAAACCCTCCAAGAGAGAAAAAAGGGAAGAAACCTTAGGGAGCACGTCAGAGGAGGGATCCCACAGACTACAAAGGATGTCATGTGTGCAGAATGAACAATGTGCAACACATTCAATCCCTATGACAGAAATGATTCAAATAATTGTGAGTAGCGAGCCAGGCGCACGGCAGGACCACTGCAGGGACAACTTGCAATAAGTGTTGAGAAAGCTTGTGTTGCTACATGTGACGGATACATTGGTTGATTACATATCAAGACTTATGGCGGTATTTTTATTAATTTCACCCTGTGGGATTGGATTTTTTGTCGTCACCTATCTCCCTTAAAGCACAGTATTTTCAAAGTCATCAGACAACGTGATCTCCAAAATGTGTTCGTAAAAATGTATACAAAAACCTTAAACATAGAAATTCGTAACAATACATAGGAACTGGCGGTGGTTAACCACGCCCCTTGAGTGAACAACATGGCGGACCATGTTGGATTCTTGAGTGAACGTCTCTCCGCCATATTGGATTTTTTGAGGGGGTTAGTGTTAGTATTGTATTCTTACAATTTAACATTGATTTCTCGTTAAAAATGCAATCATAACACATTTATTTTACATCGTTAGACTTCACGAAGTGTGTTTCCGGGGTGCAGGTCCCCGTTCACTTTGAATAGGGTGACGTCATCAGTTGCAGTCCGTATTTATTTCGTATGTATCACTACGAATTTGTATGTTCAAGATTTTCGTATACATTTTTACGAACAGGTTTTGGAGATCAGGCTGCATCAGATCGCTACACTGTGCACACAACACGCGTTAATAATCTGTCTTCTTTACATTACCTGCTGGAACTCTAACTCCGGGTCAAACACTTCAAGATCCCTCGTCAGGAATCCCCGGCGAGCTTCTCACAACTACATTTTAGTGCACATAAAAGTGACACAGGCGCAGAAATGCTTATTGATGCGCTCTCATTGGTCCTCCCCGGCAGATCCAGATTTCATTATGCTCGACATCTGTGATTCATCTCCAATCCCGGCGTGCTGGCTTTGAGCAGTTCACATGGATCAATGTACGCCGGTCTGCGGGGTTTTGAGCTTCAATAACTGGTTTCATCTGCTTTGGTGCTCACAGAGGATACAGTAACGACCTTGGTGGCTTGAGGTGATAAATGTATCAACAGAATTATTTCGTCTGTAAACAGAACAAGAAAATGGGATTCCATTGCTCACACGGACAGTTCCATTAGGGGATGAAGGTGTGAAAACTTTTTGTGTGGGACAGAAAATCAATACAAGATACTGTATATTTATATGTATAAGTGTGAAAAAAAGAACCTTTTGTTTTGTACATTCCTTCCAAGAACACTTTTGTGCAAACTTCGCTGACATTATCAGAAGCCAGAGTAGATCTAGATTCCATTCCAACTGAATCAATAATATTGTAGCGATCGGAGCGGCGGATCGAGTTGGGCGGCGCTGGTGGGCGCATTGCATGATGGGACAATCCTTAGATGCATTTCTGTTATGTTGATGTTCTGGTGTTTAAGATTATGTGTGTTTTCTAGGGTCTGTTATGTTGTGCTCAAATGTTACTGTTAAATGTTTGATGTTTTGTTACAGTTTAATGTGTAGGAGTGTGGGCACCATGACCCAACTTGGTATGGCTGTGGGTGAAGTTCTTAGTTCAACGCCTTAATAAAGTGTCTATTTCCTGGGGTCGTGCGGTGTATGAAACACAGGAAGGGCAGCAAAATTAATACCAGTCTCCTGTCTCGTTCATCTAGCCAAGCTTGCCACATTGGTGTCAGAAGTGGGATATAGCTACTAGAATGCAGATGGAGATGGAGATTGAAGAGCTGGAGAGGGCCCTAGGGCAGACCCAGGGCCACTTGCGAAGCCTGATGCGGCAAAAGATGGAGTCTAATGAGGATGGACAACGCCTAGCCCTCCCTGATGGCTGCAGCACCAGACGGCTACGCCAGCAGGGGAACGTCTCAAGGCCTCACCCACCACCCATGGCTACGGAAGACCCTCGACTGCCCAGGACGGCTACTACCAGCGAGGGCCTGCTACCTACCAACACCCCCGACCAGCCACGGGTCTTCACCCCTGGCCTACAAGGCTCCTCAATCAAGCCAAGGACATCAGTCAAACTACCCAAATACGATGGGACGACACAGCTGGAGCCATATTTGTCACAAGTCCATCTAGCAGCCCAACACAGCGGCTGGGACAGCGAAGAGGCTGCCACCCATCTAGCCCTAGCATTAGAAGGCAAGGCAGTGCAGGTGCTTCGTGACCTAGCTCCAGCGGAACAAGGGGACCTACAGGCCCTAAAAATGGCGTTAAAGAGGAGATTTGGACAGCGGCTCCTTGTTGACCAGAGCCGGGAGGAACTAGCCAGCCGCCGCCGCCAAGGAGAAGAAAGTTTGGGTACCTTCGCAGCAGATGTGCAGCTACACGCTCGACTGGGTTACCCGCACTTCCAAGCAGCGGCACAAGAAGAACTAGCCCTCCACGCCTTCCTGAGAGGACTTGCACCTGAGCAGTTGCGTCAGCATGTCGCTCTCATCAGACCCCAGACCCTCGGTGATGCACTCCACGAGGCTGAACGAGCAGAGGGAGTACTCACCGCATGGCCCAGCCAGAAAAGAACTCTCCACCAACAGCCATGCGTCAGGCTTACCGATTATGACGAGGAAGAAGAAGCAGAAGAGGTCCGTCAGGTGAGGCCTCCACCACAACGAATGCAGCCCTGGCCTCCAGCACCCAGGCGGCGTCCCCCCCAGCCTACTGACCGCTGCTATCGTTGTGACGAACCGGGTCACATAGCCAGAAATTGCCCAGCCCCAACTCCGAAACCCAGAGTCACTTCACCAGCGGGAAACGACAGAGGAATGGTGTAGCGAGGGGTGCACCATTCCGGCCTCCAGCCCCCCTCCATGGCCGATGCACTTTAGTCGGCCGCCTCGGACACACTGAAGGGCTGTACCTGAACTGCAAACTGGATGGCCAACCGTGTCGGGCGCTGGTCGACACTGGGTCCACCATCTCCTTGGTACGACCTGGCATCCTCCCTGGTACTAGCGGAGACCTCCCAAAGACTTGGTCAACAACCACCACTCAGATGCTCACGGTAACGGGGGAACGAGCTGGCATGAGAGGGACCAAGAGACTGAAAGTCCAGGCTGGGGCCCAGGAGCTGGTGCACAAGTTCTGGCTTGCTGATATTCGGGACCCATGTATCATCGGCTTGGACCTGTTGACCCGCTGGGGTGCCTGTGTCAACGTGTTAGGAGAAACCATCACCCTTGGCACAGAGGTTGTGGCACTCCAGTCCGGTAGGGCCGCACCACCACCTATGCCGTCCATCGCCAGTGGCCCTGCACATCCACAGGCCACCTTGGCTGCCTCCATTGCACCAGCTGTCTCTTCCTCCAGTGAGACTGTGGAAGCCGTCCGTGATTTGTGGGAGCGCAGCAGTGCTGGCCTGGACCCTGAACAGCAGCATCAGTTGAAGTGCCTTCTGGAAAATTATATGGACATATTTGCGGCAAAAGACAAAGACTGCACGCAGACAGGGCTGGTCCAGCATTCCATCGATACCGGCTCTGCACAGCCCATCCGTCTGCGGCCCAATCGACTGGCCCTCAGTAAGCAGCAAGCTGCAGAGGAGAAAATTTGCGAGATGGCTGCTGCAGGAGTAATTGAGCCCTCGGACAGTCCATGGGCAGCCCCGGCCGTACTGGTAAGGAAGAAGGACAACAACTGGCGGTTCTGTGTGGACTATCGACGTCTCAACAATGTCACCAAAAAAGACTCGTACCCCCTACCTCGTATTGACGATGCTCTCGATTACATCGCGGGGTCCAGCTGGTTCAGCTCCCTTGACCTGCGCAGCGGTTACTGGCAGGTAGAGCTGTCCCCCGACGCAAGACCTAAGACCGCCTTCACCATCGGGCAAGGGCTGTGGCAATTCCGCGTCATGCCATTTGGACTCTGCAACGCGCCGGCTACATTTGAGCGGCTGATGGAAAGGGTGCTGGCGGGCATTCCCCGGAATCATTGCGTTGTGTACCTCGACGACCTGCTGGTACATGCCAATGACTTTGACAGAGCCCTTATCAACCTCCAAGAAGTCTTCAATGCCATCCGCCATGCCCAGTTGCGACTCAACCCTGCGAAGTGCCGACTGCTAACAAGGGAAACAGCTTTCCTGGGCCACATTGTCAGTGCTCGTGGTGTAGCTACAGACCCAGCAAAGGTGACTGCAGTAAAGGACTGGCCAACCCCAGCTAACGTCAGTGAGTTGAGAAGTTTCCTGGGCCTGGGGTCATACTATCGGCGCTTCATCCGAGATTTTGCTTCGATTGCCAGTCCCCTCCATCGTCTGACTAACCTGGGCCAGCCATTCCTCTGGGATGACACCTGCACCGTAGCTTTCAACCAACTCAAGGTATCGCTAACCAAAGCCCCGATCCTTGCCTACCCTGATGCCCGCCGGCCCTTTATTGTGGACACTGACGCCAGCAATGTGGGGATCGGGGCTGTCCTTTCCCAACACGGGGACGAGGGGGAACGTGCAGTGGCATACTTCAGTCGATCCTTGAGCCGGGCGGAGAGGAACTACTGTGTGACACGACGTGAGCTGCTAGCGGTGGTCCGGGCGCTACAGCACTTCCGGCCATACCTGCACGGCAGCCACTTCCTGATCCGCACTGATCATGCCTCGCTCACTTGGCTCCTGAATTTCAAAAATCCGGAAGGGCAGGTTGCTCGATGGCTGGAGGCCCTACAAGAGCATGATTTTGAAATTCAGCATCGGGCAGGGCGACATCATGGCAATGCCGATGCACTCTCCAGACGCCCCTGCGAGGCTGTCGAGTGCCGTTACTGTCAGCGACAGGAGGAACAGGACCAATCAATGCCAGCAGTGACGATGGTGCAGGCGGTTGACAACGAAGCAGACCTGTTCCCACTGACAAGCCTGCAGTTGGAGCAGCAGCAGAAAGAGGACGGGACTCTGGCGTTAGTTAGAAGTTGGCTGGAAGCAGGGCAGCGCCCCGAGTGGGCTGTGGTATCAGCACTGGGGCCCGAGGTAAAGGCCTACCACTCGCAGTGGGGTAACTTCGAGTTCCATGACGGGGTGGTGTACCGGAGGTGGAGGGCTCCCGAAAGAGGACGCGACCTTGTACAATTGCTGGTGCCTCGCACACTCCGCCCCCAAGTCCTGAAGCTTGCCCACGGCTCGGTGGGGGCGGGGCACTATGGGAATACCAAGACTCTCTACCGCCTCAGAGAACGGTTCTACTGGCCTAGCTGTCGACGGGACGTTGAGCTGTATGTGCATTGCTGCGACCTTTGCACTGCCCAGAAGGGGCCAACCCAGCGCTCTCATGCCCCATTGCAGCAGTACCTGGTGGGGGCTCCGATGGAGCGAGTAGGAGTGGACATTCTTGGGCCCTTTCCGGTCACGGATTCTGGCAACCGTTATGTCCTCGTGGCCATGGACTATTTCACTAAGTGGCCCGAGGCTTATGCTGTGCCGGATCAGAGCGCCATCACGACTGCAGAGAGACTGGTGGAGGAGATGTTTGCCCGCTTCGGGGCCCCCGCTGAGCTGCACAGCGACCAAGGGCGAAACTTTGAGTCCCAGGTCTTCAGCGAGGTTTGTCGTCGGCTCGGGGTGAGCAAGACCAGGACGACACCCCTGCACCCCCAGAGTGATGGCTTGGTGGAACGGTTCAACCGCACGCTAGCCACCCAACTTGCTATCCTCACCAGCCAACACCAGCGTGACTGGGACCGCCACCTACCATTGGTCCTGTGGTCCTACCGGACAGCTGTCCAGGAGTCCAGCCGATGCACACCTGCTGCCCTCATGTTTGGGCGAGAACTACGGACCCCAATCGACTTGGTGTTTGGGGCTCCCCCCGAGCCCGAGATCAGCGGAGGGACAGCGATGGACTACTGTCGTCGATTGAGGGATCGCCTGCAGGTGGTCCATGACTATACTCGCCAGGCCCAGGCCAGCTCCGGAGTGCGGCAGAAACGAGCCTATGACACCAGGGGCCGGGGGCAAGCACTCATACCCGGGGACCGGATCTGGGTGTATTGTCCAGTCCGGAAGAAGGGCGTCTCCCCCAAGCTTTGCAGCCACTGGCAAGGGCCCGGCGAGATTTTGGAACGCCTGTCGGAGGTGGTGTACCGGGTGCGCATGCCTGGCCGGGGACGCACAGTGGTGTTACACCGGGACAGACTTTCACCGTACCGCCCCCTAGCTCCGCCCACGGTTGGAGAGGACAGTGACGTTTGCAGACCATGTGCTGGTACAAGTGGTTCCCCAAATGTGCCTTCTGCAAGCCGACGACGGCCTGTACGCCAACGGCGTCTACCGGGACGTTGGAGAGACTTTGTGCTAGGTGATGGGGTCGTTGAGGACAACTGACCCCTCAGGTGGGGGCTATGTAGCGATCGGAGCGGCGGATCGAGTTGGGCGGCGCTGGTGGGCGCATTGCATGATGGGACAATCCTTAGATGCATTTCTGTTATGTTGATGTTCTGGTGTTTAAGATTATGTGTGTTTTCTAGGGTCTGTTATGTTGTGCTCAAATGTTACTGTTAAATGTTTGATGTTTTGTTACAGTTTAATGTGTAGGAGTGTGGGCACCATGACCCAACTTGGTATGGCTGTGGGTGAAGTTCTTAGTTCAACGCCTTAATAAAGTGTCTATTTCCTGGGGTCGTGCGGTGTATGAAACACAGGAAGGGCAGCAAAATTAATACCAGTCTCCTGTCTCGTTCATCTAGCCAAGCTTGCCACAATATGAACCTTTGCCTGCACGATTGATACATTTAATTTAGGTGCAGTGCTGAAATATTCAGATCAGTTAACAATGTAAAGATACTCCACGACAAGTGAAAGTCCTGAATTTAAACTGCGTAGCCTTCTGAAGTCATGTCACCAAACTGTAGAAAAGCGAAAGGAAAGTAAAGTAGGCGGTAATACTCGGATAATACTCGAGTAATTGGCAAAAAGCGACACTTTGGTGCATATTATCACCGTGGAAGTATATTGAAGTAAGTGGGTATATATGATGGGGATGTCTGTCCCCGCACTGTCTGAATAAAGTCTGCAGCCAGCGGATGTAACCCACCTCTCCCGAAACAACAACTGCCCTTGAGCAAAGCACCGACACACTGCAGGTTGCAGCCGCGACCGACAAAGCGCAGCGCTGCAGGAAATGAGCCTGCAAACCCCGTTGAGTTCCTTTTATTTGCGGCCAGCCGATGCGAGATATTATAAAAATAAAAAAATAAAAAAAATATTATCCAACCTCAACCCTGGCGAGGAGCACAAGTCACACCAATAACACACCGGCGTGCACCAACGTGCTTTTTTGTCGGCCGCATATTTCTCGGCGGACTAAAGGCGCATTCCGCCCCACCCCTCAAGAACAACACCACAGCACCCGAATCAGGAAGCACCGCGACGCGCGTCTATTCCCCCCCCCCCCCCCATCTGACACGGAGACACTTGACTGATTACAGCAACGGGGAACCCACAAAAAGGTAGAGGGGGGGCGGAGAGGAAAAGGCGTTATTGTGGGTGCCGACGACCACCGTTTTTATTTTTTTGGAAGACTGACGAGTCGGTGACGAGAGGCGCAGCTGTGGATGCATCTGGCACAGAGAACACCGGAGAAGGGTACGTGCGCAGTCGACCTGGTCAAATTAACACACACACACACACACACACACACACACACACACACACACACACGCACAAGAAGGAGAAATACGTAAAGACAGTCACACACGTTACCATCGCCCCCCACGGCCACTGCTTTATACTACGAAATACGCGGCGTGACGCTTGTAAACACGTTATCCGCGTCGCCGTGTTTACAGCGCGCGCGAGGGAACCTGCTCGGAATGACGCCTCCGCGCTCGTCCCGGGTCTTATTCCACCTGACGTGACTTGTGAGTGTTGTTTAATGAGGACCGCTGTCACCGAAAAGTGTCCCTGTTTGTCAGGTGCTTTTACAGTGTCCCCCCCCCCCCCCGCGTCGCCCGCCTCCATACTACAACCACCACCAGCACCACCACCCGCCCTGTTGCCGTCTCTCGTTGGACCAATCACAGTTTACCGGCAGCGTGTTTTACAATTCTTCTTTGCTTAGTGGTGGTATAACACGCTGTTCCGGACGATCGTAAAGCCTGATGTCGATCATTAGGTGGGTTTCTTCCATTCGGCATACACAGCTTACGACAAGAAGTACTTAAATCCATTAAAAGTTAGACATTTCTAATTGCTCCAGCGCGGTTTGCTACCGGAAACCCCCGTGTGTTCAGTTGGCTGTGAGCATCAGACCACCGGGCTATTTATTTCAATCTTGATGAAAGTACGTTTCGAAAGGCGGGTCATTTATATGCCGAATTGATCATATCAGCATAACAATCATGTTAAAGTAGAAACAATGCCAAACGATGCATGTCATCATGCATCAAATTGTATCTTCTTTAAATTAGAAAAATTGTAATGGAGTTTTACACCGTCTTTTTTGTGGCACTTAAATGAGAGAACTAAACCTTTCTGTGTTGGTTTCAATAGATTATTTATTTATAGTATTACATTACATGTAATATAGACAGAAAACATCGCTGTATTACTGTATTACATCACTCTGCATCCAGCCAGCTTACCGTGTAAATTGACTTTACAAAAAAACAAAACAGTGAAGGCTTCTATCAGAAACCGTCCAAGTAAATTGGCCTAACTGAGCAGAACAACTGTTGATTGCTGTACTGTTGGTCAGTAGAAGCAGAGAACTGCTGAAGAAGATGTAACAGCAGACTCTATGACGAGATATGGACTGTCATGTTTACACACAGTCTGTTTGTTTTGGGTTTTTTTTTTAAACACAGAGAGAAAGTGGGTTTCAACGCATGCTCATTTAATGTTGCTTCTATGCACGGCCTATAAATAAAATACTCGCACACGAGTGGCTGCATACGTCTGAACGGCACTGATTTATTAAAGCCTGCAGCCCTGGACGTCCTCCAGCCAGGGAACTATCAGCAAGGTGACCTCTGACTCCATCTTATACAAACCATGCACAGCTGTACTGCGCACCTTCATCCTTTCATCCTCCTTTATCTGATAAGCACAAAGCAAATCACGTTAGTGGTTTAAAATCATGCTTTAATAAATATCACCTGTACCATGTAATGGCACAATCCCCTTGTGCTCACATGTACAGATAACATTACTTTACAGGAGCTTCACGTAGCAAGCAGTGTGTAGGTTACACTTCACATAGTTTGAGGAGAAGCCTGTGTTGGCTTGCGATTACCTGAGGTGGGAAAGCAGCAGGAATGCATTCCTTTGCATAGCTTTGGATTCGCCTCAGCTCAGCCGGCAAGGAACTCGCCAAGAGGTCTGCTCGGCCGTCACGTGTGGCACTCTGCATTCCTCTGCCTCGTGCGCAAGGCGGGCTTTTACCAGCAGGCCGTGAGTGTAGTTTTGCCGACACTTAAGAGGAAGGTGTTCTGTTCGAATTCCCCACACTGCTCACAGCGTGTGTGTGTGTGTGTGTGTGTGTGTGACGTCAGGTGATACACTGAGGTTAGTCAACTTCCGTTCTTGCAGACTCCCAAACTTCCGCTCTTCTCTCACTTCCCCCCTCACCCTCCTGTCTGTGCCTGTTCTTGGCAGACAGGTTGAGTCACATTACCTGGTACACGAACACCTCGCATGGGGAAAAGGCGAGGCGCGAGCCTGTCCGCTTTCATCCACGGCGGCGTCACAGCCTCTCAGAGGGATTACAGCAGCAGAGGGTTCGGCCCGGACGAGTCGAGAGGTCCTTGGGTTATTAGGCGACTCGCCCCAGGTGGCAGCGGTTCTGAATCTCCACCGAGGGGCATTAAGCTTATGATGTGGGCATCGGGTCTTCATCACTTGCACACCCCAGGGAGGCACGGGAGGTGCCGATGCACAACATATGCTTGAATAAACAAGGCGATAGCCGCACACAGCATCGGACCCCAGGGAGTATTGTTTTCCCAGTAAAGTCTGAAGCCATCTGCTTCTTCAAGAGGGACAATCCCTCAGCAGTCTTTTCAGAATTTCAGAGAAATTGTGCCTAAATACAACAGCCGCTTTGAAGCCTCGATTTTGGGATTTTGGCTGCGGTCACGTTTTTTCTTTGGACAGTCTTTTTTTTTTTTTTTCTTTTGAAACCATTCACGATAAGGCAGGTTTGCGCCTACTACAACCAAACACTGATTGGGAGATTTTTAGTCAAATCAAAACCTTTCTGATTACATTTCATGACCTGAAAACACTAGAAAACACACTGCGAAGCGTTTGAAGCTTTAGGAGAAAATCGCAGACCTTCAATGCCGGCGGAGCCGCCTGTCAACCACAAGGTAGCCGAACCCTAAAGCGCACCCTGCTTTGTGCTCCAGCTCACTATACATGGGACCATAAATGACGTTTGATGAACGCCTGAAACTACGGATTCAGACCATACCAGACCATGGTGTTTACTTAATGAATCAATGAGAAGTAGAATATGTACAATCCGACTTTCTTTTTGCAAACAGAGGGAGGCGCCTCCCGCTTTGGCTTCGCTTTTGACACCAAGGCGTTGGTCCCTGGTTTATACACTTTACCCTCTTCTGCCCCTGTGCACGAATATCTAAGTGTGTGTGTGTGTGTGTGTGTGTGTGTGTGAGTTGTTATTTTATCAAACTAAGGATCATTAGAACAAAAAATACTGGAAGACAAGTCCGGGCATCTTAGTCGTAGCAGGAGAAGGACAACTGCTGCTGTCCGATTTGATCAGCCACAGCGAGCGGGAAAGTGAAGCAACTGTTGCTTCAGCAAACGCTGACGAGAATCCTGTTGGACTTTGCCAAAGCTGCAGAGTCAGAAGTCAGAATGCTTGCCACACTTGAATAAAGAAACAGTTGTTGCTCTAGTTACTCCCATCAGGTGTGATGTGAGGCCTGAATGGGTCGACATAGTGCTCAAGCAAAAAACAAATGCAGAGAAAGTTTAACGCAACATTGGCTAATCTCATACAGGCAAGAGCACTTGGATCACTTTGTACTTGTTTGTTTGTGATCTTCTAAACCAGAGATGAATTATCATTATAAATAACTAATTGGTAATTTGAACAAACCGGTGGGTGCAGTGGGTTCTTTTTTTTATGTGAGAAATAATTTATTTTTGGGCCGAAAACCTTTTGTTTTGTTTTTAGCTTTGGAAAGCTAAGGTATGACTCTCACTTCCTCTTCCACCTTTACATTGCTTCTGTCAAACGCGGCATGAGCCTGTCCTGGCACCCTGACAGAGCAAACAAGTAAAGGCTGTAAGAGAGGGAGGAAGAGAGAGAGAGAGAGAGAGGGAGGAAGTCAGGCTTCCTGCAGCACGCACTCATCTCCATGTGCACGAGAAGATGGCAGCCGTGAGTGACAGATGTTGACCCTTGACCCTCAAATCTCTTGCCGTGAGAAGAGAAACCTGTTACTGGTACATAGGCAGTTTGTAGCCCCGTTCTATCAGAGCCCCTCTCCTCCCGTCTCTCACACACACACACACACACACACGTTGGTGGGGTCCGTATTCATTACGTCATTGACTCCTCGGCGCAGTCACCACCGAGGCCAGCTGGAGGGCGAAGAAGAAGCCGCCTGTCCGTCTTGCACAAGAGCAAATCTGAAGCGACACAGAGGAGCCAGGCCACACAGCAGACAAAGGCACACGTGCTGCAGCTTTAGCAGTGTCCTCAAAGAAATAGGTTTGTGAGCATGTTGCGCAGGCTGCTTATGAAACCCAACACGCTTGGAGTTGTTACAGCAGAGTGTTGGGTGGGTTTGTGCGCGCTGCTGCGGCGCAGAAACAGATCTGGAAAGAAGCTGTTTGGACACAGACCTGTTTTTGAACCTTGTAACAGCGTCATTACCCTACATGATGTATACATCTATGATAATATGATACAACTCTGACTGTTTTTCTGCTTGGTTTCCCGTGTGTTCAGCACTGTAGTGACCCTGTATTAGTGGATTTACTGAACTAAAACCCTCTTAAATCCCGACAGAACGGAATGTGACGATGTAAATTTCCCCCAAAACGTATTTCCTTCTTGTCATCTGCCACTTCTATAGTAAATGCTGGCATTGCACACCGCCAGGGGGCATTTTAATGTACTAACAAGCTGCAGAGCGGGAAAACGAAAGAATGAAACGTGGCACATTGTTTACTTGGCTCCTCGCATCCATCTCGTCAGAAGTAGGACCACAAGCGAACTTACTGCAGGGACAGAAAGCGAGGCTTGTTTGAGTCGAATGGTATTGCTTCCAAACCTGATTTGCTCCCAAGAGTTTTATTAGCATTGTTGTAATCTATAGAGTAATCCATCATCCCGACGGGGGGATTTATGTTGCAGCGAGGTGATGCCCCTCTCCAACCAAATAAATAACCGTGCCTCCTCAACCCTCATTAACAAGCAGGACTGTCCCGCTTATTGGTTGGTTACATGTTGCTTGAGCCAAAATGGGAGCAGGCGGACGAGGGACTGTTGTCTTCACAGGTATTATTCCTTCAGCGGTTCTGGTGGACAGTGCTGCCGTCACAAGCTCAGCACTGAAAGTCCTCTCCATTGTTAAGGTTGGAATCCTGAAAGAGAACAGAAAATAGGTCCAGTATCCGCGACAATCCAGAAAACAGAAAGTTTGTTTAAACGTCGACGTGCAGTTTTTGTGTGTATTTTGTCTTTTTTTAAAGCGCCACATGTGACGGACAGATCGTTGCTCATATGTGCTGAGTGGTAATGGATCCTTCCAGGTGCTGGGCTGTATCCCGTCGCCCCATCAGATCAGCTTTTCACATCCTAATGGTGTACTTAAAAAGGAAAACAGAAACACACCTGGCTACTAACAGCGATGCGGCAGTTAATTTCCGAATAACAGCTTAAATGTGTTATCGCCGAAGTTCTGAAATGACACGAGGATGCGTGAGGAAAAAGCAGGCAAACTAGTGTTTGTTTTTTTAGTGCCATGTAAAAAGTACAGCGGGAGCATTGTAATTGCAGCCTGGTATCACACTCCCACCTCCGCTCCTCCTCACCGCTCCTCACGCTCGGTTATGCAACAATCCCTCGCAAGTCCTTGCATGATCTCGGCTTTGATCGCGCACCATTCGAGGGGGAGACTGTGTCTCAGGCCTCGCATACCCTCAGAGTCCCTGCATGTCTCTGCAGCCATCAGAGTGTATTCCAGCTGTTTGGCTAACCTGAATGCACAGCTGCCGTTAATATCTGCAGCCGGTGGTTTAGTCTACAGAGAGTTTCAGTTTATTCTTATAGCGACTTGTTTGCGTTTTCTCTGACTGTTACTGACGGCTTTATTATCAGATCAAACAGCACAGGCGTGAGTCAACCCATTGACTTCACAAAGGCCTTTCAAAATTACGTTTTTTTTTCAGAGTTAGTGAATGTTACGCCCTCGTGTATTTGAAGAATGTCAATACATTTCTTAAAGTCACTGACCTTTAATTTGTGGGAGAAGTCTCATGTCAGCAGGAGAATTAGCTTTCTCACAACGTGTTTATTGAGTGTTCACAAAAATAAACCACAGTTCTTTTCTTCATTCTTCTGGATAAGTCAAGTATATATCTACACTTCTACTAATCCGGAAGTAGTTTTCAAAGTTCATTGTTCATTTCTATGTATTGTGCAATATTATCTTAGGAACCATGACAATGAGTCCAGTCGTTTTTATTCCTTTAAGCTGCTTTAAGCCTTTAGTGCGGCAGCTAAGGACTTAAGCGCTTTCAAGAGTAAGCTTAAAAAACCCATCAATGGCATTAATGTAGCAGCAAATAAACATTAGCTATGTAATAGTGTGTAGAGTCATCCTTGTCCAGATGCGTGTACTGGTAGTAAAATGGTGTTACAAGGTGGTTTTAATTTGTTTTAAAAGTATTGCAGCGTAACCGTTCGGGATGCTCTCCATTGTCTGACACGCAGCAGTTAGCTTGTTCGCTTTAGTATGTGTGGATAGTTATTACAGTGTAACACGCTCTCAAAAACATTGTTTCCATCCAAAAAATGCTTGCGGAAACCCCAACTGTAAACTACCCGCCCGGCACCACAGAACACTGTGGCAAATACTGGATCAAACGTGTTCCCAGTCACTACGCCGCTTACAAACAGCCAAACAAAACACTCGGGGCAGTTAAGTGTCTCTCTTTAATAAGCTCGTTCTCAGATGTGGCTGCTCCTCTCCGCCGAGAGGCATTAGTAGGCTACATTATAATGAGAGCGATTCTCAGAAGAGGAACTCGCTCTTGTTGGAAGAGTTTGGCGAGTGTTCCTGGGAGCCTTTTTTTTAAATTGCCATAGTGGATGTTGAAGCACTGCTGGAGCTAATGTCTGTGGTAAACATTGCTCCCCCCCGTGCTCCCTGCACAATGCAACGATGCAATAGCTTGATGTTTATTCACCGTGGAAATAAAGTGTTAATTCCCACGTGTGCGTGCGTCCATGAATGTGCACATAATCATCATGATTGAATCTTGATTTCTTTTTATCTTTTATTGTGATGGTTCAAAGGCCTCATTAACATATTTTCTGATTCACCCGTGAGTGATTAACGCGAGAGGATCACTGCAAACAACTATTAATGCAGTTATTTGATTTTCGGCAATTTTGCCACGTTCCATAAAAGGAAATAGGTGCTCAAAATGGCAAAAGCCTTTTTTGATGTCAAAAACTCTCCTAGAAGCCAGAAATGCTCCCCAAGATAATTTGAAGGGAAAGGTACTTTTTTCCTTTCTTGAAATAGTGTGTGCAGGCTGAGATTTTGTTATGTCAATACTCAGTACTACAGTTGGATAAAAAACAGTATTACCTTTAATTATAAAATTGTTATTTGCCTCAGTTGTGGAATTTTGAGATTCCCCTCACTTTTTTTTACCTGTTGCTCAGACAGTCTGAAGACGCTTTTCAGACACCAGAGAGTATAAATAAACATACTTGTGAGCGGACCAGCACCCTCCTCTTCCAACGCCCGCGGTCTAGCTGATTGGTCGGCGCCAGGGGCTCCGCAGCCGACTTTCGCACGAGGCCGAACGAGGCGCAATAAACTGGCGACCGCGCCAGTGTTTGTAGAGCTCTGTGTGATGCAGTTTCACACGCAAGATGCAGCCCTTCTCTATTAGATAAGGAGGAGGACGCACGCCTCACATAGCTGTTTACAGTGTTCTCTGTTTCTCTCACAGTCTCTGACAGAAGCATGGGCCAGCATCTAGGAAAGAGAGAATCACCAACACACAGCCAGGTAAGAGTCCTCGCAGCAGGTGTGTCATTTCCTGTTTTGTGCATGCGGAATAAGATTGATATCTTCAAATGTGTTTGTAGGATCTTTTTAAAACGACGGCCTGAGAACGAAGCATGTGTTGGAGAATTTTCTCCGACCTTATCGTCTGAATACCGGCCTTCAGCTGCAGGACTTTGGACTCTGTTCTGTCATTCTGATTTATTGCCTTCAGCTTCTCTCAGACCGTTAAGGACTTTACAGTGAGCTGGTCGTGAATGCCTTCGGAAAAAGTCACAGCTTATGTATCTCAAAGCTCTATGCCTGGAATGTTTTCTTTAATGTTTAAAAGAATATATTTTGAATATATTAATACATATACAATATATTGATTTCTGGGACTCTGTTTGTGGTCACATCTGACTCTGCCCCGAATTCAGCCACTCGGATCACAAATCAAAGTTTTGCAGTGGTCACGCCGCGCGGCCACAGGCAACTCTCCATAGTCCTTCCTCAGACGTATTAAACTATGGAATAATGCACCGACTCTTTGGTTCACATGGAGCGCGTTGTCGTGGCGAGAGAAAAGATGAGGCGCAGACGACTTTGCGTGGATGTCCGTCGATGTCTGCTCATACTTATGCATTATTATTTCACTGTACACAATATATTAATAATGTATTATAATATAATAATAACAATATATATATATTTATATACACATAATATAATATAATATATATATATTACCTAATATATTACTACCCTATTGTTAATAGTGCAGTGCCTCTCTGTGGGGGGCCTGTTGGGGGCATGATGGCTTCCTGTGAGTTTCACAGTATAATAATTCACTCAAAAGCACAAACCTCAGTTTTAACAGCCGTGTGGGAGAAGCCAGTTGGACTGCAGGATAGAGACAGGTGATCGTGTGCATCAACGCTCTCGCCGTATCCCAACCAACCATTAGGGGGTCATCAGGACTGTGTTTGGCTTCGTTCCCAATGTTCAGCTCTCTAGCATTGATCTTATAAAAGAAAGACATTATGCTGTCTGGTGGATTTTGTTTACCGCTGTAGTGGGATAATTGCACATGAAAAAGGATGGCAGCATTACTTTGTAGAGTAAGGTTGAGAAAATCCAAGCCTCTACATCCAATGCCATATTTTAAGTATTAAATGAAGTGGGTCTTTTTTCTTTTCTCTTTTGCGACGGGCAAAGGCCTCAGGGCCCTCACAATAGGCATTTTTAATTGGCCGGGAAGCAAGGTGCTCTTTCGTGCCCCGGGTTTAGCACTTGACATGAAATGTCTGCTTCCATTGGTGCTGCAATTAAAGCCCATACGTTTGAGGGATTACGTTTGATCATTTTAGACTCCTCTTTCTGCAAATGACGAGCCAGACACTGCCCTGTGCGAGAAGGAGGATCCACATTCAACCCCCCCAACCCCGCTGGCTTATTTTGAGCCGCCCTCAAGCCAGGCCGCCAAGAAGGTGGTGCAGAAAATTAAAACAGCATTGGGGGCTGTAGGCTGCAGCGTAAGACGCCGCCATCTGCCCGTGGGGTCTGTCTTGCGTCCACCTGGCTGGCCCCTTTAATGGCCGCAGTGATCCTGTCTGGGCACCGTAGGAGACGGGAGCCCGGAATAGTAGGGAGGTCGATGTTTCAGCCCTCAGTTGATTTGTTTCCTCAGTCTGCAAAGAGCAGCAAAGAGACACATTCGTCAAGTGCGAAGCTGCTAAGGGAGCCGCGTTGTTCCTTCAGCTTTATAATTGTCCATCTTTGTACTTATTTTTCGGCTTCCTCTTGGCTTGATTATCATGACATCAAAGTCAATTGAAAGGCCTGGCAAAACAGCCAGTTGTCATAGCAACAGTTTAGCAGGAGCACAGCGTGACAGAGTAAAGCCGGTTCTGGTTAGGGGCTGTTTTCTGAGTCGCGATCCCGTTCCCGGTCCCTTACCGTTTCAAGAAAGGTCAAATGGACCCATAAATCCTTAGTCACACCTCAAAACAGCACTCTGACGAAAAACCGTTGATGTTTTTACACCGCTTACAGTTATATAGCTTCATGTCCCACTCAGATCGACACCGGGGGTTGTTCTGTTGTGTTTTGGGCGGAATGGAACAGACGCCCTCATGTTATCGAATGCAAATATGTCTGTTGTGATTGGTGCAGATTTCTGCTGACGCACTAACTGGTGTGTGTCATCAACAGTGAATTACAGACCGATGCACAAAGTACGTTGAAACATTGGCAGAATCCTACAGATACAAAGCCTACAAATTCTTCAAAGGATAGATCAGAGATGGATAGTGATTCAGTCGTTTGTCATGATTCAGTAACATGATTCAAGTCTGTGGGCTGAGAGAAAAGCAACTGGTAAAACAACATCGAGCCGTTTTAAAATGAATCCGTTTGCGATGAACCAAATTACCGGCAGCCAGGGACGGTGACATGTTGAGATGTATCCTGCCCGGCGACAGTGGCAGGAATCTATTTTTCTTCAGCAGGAAACATCGATGCTGCAGAGTTGTAGTCTTTCTGCAGCCTCACGCGTTTCCTACTGATGCCGAACTAGCAGAGAGAAAGCCATCTCAGGGGAGATGGTGCACTTTTCTCAGCTTGGAAAAAGAACGCGAAGAAGTGACTCTCTACGGCTCTCGCTCCATGATTGCGCTTGCGATAACCATCGGCCAACTCCCTCCAGCTGCAGGTACGACCCACCGCTCACACCGTCAGACGGTGTTGCAGGGAATCTCAAACAGTTCAAGAACAAGGTTGTTCGCTCATTATTATTGCAAAATGTAGAAATAACTCCAGATATGGTGCAGTAAGGAGAGGTGGGTGCGACCCCAAAAAATACTCCAAGACTTTCAAGAACGATTTATGTAATATGCATTGTATACACACAGAGTCTCTGTATAATCAGCTAATTGTATAAGTATAAGATAAACTCACAGTTTAATCTCTTCTTTACACCTGTTTTTGTTTTGGGAAGCCTTTGTAAATAAACAACAACCTCAAAACTCCTTAAATGACCACGAATGTTAACTGCCGTGTGTCAGCCTTACATAATTATATAATTATTATAATTTTTTTTCTAATTCATCAATCACTGGCCTTTCTGAATTTTGTTCGTAGAAATGAACATTTTATGTTCTTCTTCTACAGTCGTCACTATCACTATGGCCTCACGTATGAATTGCTCCGAACACACTGATTACTGTGTGTGTGTGTGTGTGTGTGTGTGTGTGTGTGTGTGTTGGGGGGGGGTGAAGGGCACGGTCTCAGCGGATGGCATTTAAAAATCTAAAGCGTCAAGCAGCTCAACTTGTAATGAGAGGCACTAAATCGTGTGGCCTCCGAGGGGTCGCTGAGCATTTGATCCTTGCTGCGAGGGCGCTTTATCATCAGATCACGACGCATCTTGGTCAATTCTCCCGTGTGCTCGGCCGTGACCCGGTCATAATACTGCAACTGAACTGAACGCTGCCGTCTCCAGATGAGGGAGCTTGAAGCTCAGCCAGCAGACCTCGAGGCTTCAGCGCTGCCATTGTGCCCAATTAGAGCCGCTGGGTATGTTGCGACCAGCCCAGCAGGCATGTTCCTGTCTGTTCTGTCCCTCCGTCTGAGATCTATCCTCCGTCTGAAGAATGATTACACTTTAATCACCTCAAGTCCGTCCTATGCTCTGTCGCGTCTTTTATCATACCATCGCTCGCCCCCCAGTCTCATCTATTAGAACCACAAAAGTAAGTGCTTGTTTCAAAGAGATGGTACAAAGCCGGCCTTTGGAAGGCACGGACGCAGTGCGTCTGGTGCTCTTCATGTCTTAGTGATGTGGAGATGATCCGTTCCAACGAGGCAGCCATCCCCTAACCACAGACGCCGAAGAGGGGTCTTTGAAAGGTTCCAATCAGCCAAGCTCTGAAAGATGCTCAAATGGCGGCACAATTCCCCTCCACCCACTGACATTTAAGGAGCACTTAGGCACATTAAACCACACACCGTAAAGAACGGAAATCAGAGGGCTTAGTGGAGCTGCGGCTTTTAACAAGAAAAACAGCCAAGACGCTCGTATGCGGAGATGAAGGTGGCAGATATTCGTTTTGAAACGAAAGGGTTCTTGATACCAGAAAGAGGTGCACGGAAACAGGCTTTTTATTTGAAGCTGCAGAGTTTGTTGGCTGTAGCTAACCAGCTCATTAAGCTAATGTTATAGAGCAAACATTCCAAATGGCTCATTTTAAAGTGAAAGTCGTGTCAATGGGATCTGAAATGCGCACTTAATGGCTCCATGCATGATATAAAACTCCTGAAGGAAGATGTTACAAGTGTTTTGATGTTGTTTTTGAAGTGTTGAAATAGATTTAGACATTTTATGGGAAACGTAATGGTTTGTTCACACAGAACCTTTCGAGCAATGGCATTACATACAAAAGCAAATAATAGATGACCTATTAGCACCTGGGGAAATTTGCAGACCCACCAAGCAACCCCCCCCTGCAATCAGCCGTCTTCCCATTCGCTCCCATAAAGAAAGAGACATTGTTTGTTAATCAGCAAATCATTTTGTGTAGTTAAGAACACTCGATAGCCGGTTTGTAAATCATTGGCTCCTACAAGTTGAGGTCCTAAATGACACAATCTGGTATATTTATGGAGTTGATTTGGGAACCACTTAAACAAGTAGCCATCCAGGCCATCTTTGGCTTACTCGTGACGTGCTTGGCACGATTGCAGCAGACTGGGCAAAGCGCTCCTGAACTGCAATCTGCTGGGTTTATGGAAATGAAGACCCGAGTCTCTGCATCGTGTAAAATCCATAAGGGACCGAAATGAGAGTGCCTGAATTAATCATCAATGGGAAAAAATCATGTCCATATTTCATCAATGTCAAAATACAAGTGTTTCTTTTCTATTTTATTTCCATTGCTCCCCTCAAGCGCATTACTTGTGGATTCTATCCGATGAGTCGGCCCTGCTTCCAGCTATATACGATCAACAAGCAATCAATCATCAGGCGCTCGGCGCAGGAAGTGGGATTTGTTATTTGCATTGCTAATTATCGACACTTACAAAAAGTGCCAAGCTGAATTGAAATACTAGACAGCTGTATTGATGCGTGTGGGTGTGCAGGAGTGCCTTAATGATGGGAAGAAATGTTGAAATGCCGGCAGACTGTGGGAAAGTCGTGATAAGATAAGCTGTATCAAAGCAAAAGTCCTCGTGAAATGTATGTCCTCCGTATCGTTGTCTCTCGATGATCATTGAGGGTCCTTGGACCGACCTTGGACACTTAGTATCAGATCAGTGCAACGGTTAAAAGATCAAATGTAGATATAGTTAAAAACATTTAATTGTAAATGTCGGAATAAGACATGAACATATCGAGCAAACCACAGAAATGCTTTACACACTCTAATATTTAATTTGTTTCTCTTGCTCCGGTTAGATTTTATTTTTGTTTCCATTTAAAACAATTGACCCGGCGCTGAGCCCTGCCAATCAATGCTCCTCCGTCAAGCCTTCTTTTCTTCTCAAGAGTTACTATTGAGACCACATTGTCAATCACTGCATAAATATGATCCATTTCCTTGGAAAAGACAAAACTGATTTCATATAGAAGCAGACAAGAGGGTCTAATAAATACTTATAGGATCCATCTAGGATGTTAAACTGATTTAGCAATGAAAGCAGGTTGAAAAGATAACAATGAAAGTTCAAGCGGTTCCCAATATGAAAGTAAACCAGCAGCAGACATTCAGTGTAGTAAATTAGTGTAGCATAGAACTGCTAATTGTAGTTAATCTTGAGCTAACATTCTCTGCTAATGTAATGGCTACACAGAGTTTTACATAAAAGTTGCATTTCTCTCCATCTCTCCATCTGTAAAGAGGATTGCTGTTACACATCATTTAACCATTGCTAGTGCTACATCTGAAAAAATAAAAATACATTTGCAGAAAAAGGTTCATGATCTATGCAGGTATTCCTCAAACAGTGAATGTGCATGAATTTAAAACGCAAAATGTGTTTTTTTTATTGAGAATCAAACATTCAAAAACTCTGCTCCATAATGACGGGTGACTTTATCTACGATCCAGCATTGAGCTTGTTGATTGAATCTGAAACCCACTGTTTTAAAAGGAATTTGGCACTAACATTTACGTGATGTACATCGGGAATTACTTGCTTCATTTTTGTATGTAATTGTGAGCGGTTTGCCCACATATTTCGGAGAACAGTGTGGATTCCCTGTGTTGGCAATCACACTGGGAAGTGGAAGGTGGCGCTGCCTGATTGTATATTGTCTCCAGGGAGGAGGAGGGAATCAGTAGGAGGATTTATAAAATCGGAGCATTAGCAAATGCAGACATTTAGTTCAGTTGAAACCTCTGTTGTGTGACTATGAAATACAAATAAATGATTGTGACGTATGGACTTGTTTAAATGATAAATGATAGTTGAGATTAATTAGTGCAAAGTAAAAAGGGCCTGGACTGACAGCCTAATCCTTAGTTCAGTATATATCTGGTAAGCCTGATAAGAAAGGCCCATGTTCCCATTCAAGGATTAGATGGTACCATTTTAATATTCATGTTTCCTCAATATGAGCTTCCCCTCAGTGACAGCTGCGTAAGTTTCACTGTCTCAGACGGAGCTCGGCATTGACAAAATGTACCACGGAGGACATCAGAATGGGTTTCCAGCACACAATGGCCTGCTGGAAATGAATCTTTGGTGTTCATTTCTGAATTAAATTGTTATTTTCTCTTGTTGAGATTCACTGTTGTAAGCTGACGCGATAGACTACTTATTACAACATTAGCAACAAAAGCCATCAATCCTATACTTCTGTCAAAGGTTTGATGCTGAAAAGTGTATGTCTGCATATATGGTTGTTAAAAAACACAAAACAATTACTAAAGTGCATCAATAAGACGTGTAAATGATGAAAGGTTAAGAATTGCCATCACAGCAGCAGGTCTACCCTAAACAGTTGTAACCATGCCTGTCGTTCTTCTTCTTCTCTCTCTCTCTCTCTTCTGTCTTTGCTCTGTTGCCATGGCACCTCAGTGCCTCACCTCTTCAATCTGTTTTTGTGTTCCTGTTAAAGGCTCCTTCACCTGAACCAGCAGCGATGCAGACAGCAGCAGCAACAGACGAACCGGAATCACAAGACGAAGTCTTTGGTAAGCGACCAAATCATATCTTGAATTTCAACTTACATACACGTCGACACCCTGGCTACGAATTCAAAATCTGCTGACACACAAAGTGATGTACAATAGAAGGTATTAATGATGTGTTTGACCCCCAAAAAGCTTATCATTGAAGGTAATATTGGTTATATGGTAGTTTAAGTGGAAAGCACAGTTGGAAACATTTAAGTGTGTGATCAAGAAATCAGCATAACCAGGAATGACGGCATTAAAACCCACTGTCGCTCCTTCAACTTGTAAAACGCTCAAAAGCTGCTTTGCAACACTGGCTCAGAAGCTGCTGATGCTGCGTTATGCCATTTGTTTGGAGCGAGCAGTGTGGTAAGAAGTTGGTACTTACCCTAATACATGAAGCTTAATGATTTGTGAAGGCCAAATGTTCCTTATAATGACCTTTAACTCAGCAGATGAAGGCACTAATTCGAAAAAAATACTTTTGTAAAGGGGGATATAGGAGACCGGGAGATATTTGTGTTTGCAAAAGTGGAAATTTGCTGAATTGTGTTTTACTGAACTGTTTTATTAATGAGGTTACAGCTCTGAACGAATTCTAATAAAAGGCAAATCATTGGATTTTCTCCACAGATACTGTATACACTCGTACTCATGCATGCTGCATGCATAATCGATCGTGCTACATTAATAAAACATATACTATAGAAGAGCTCAGTCAAGAGTTTCAACTTTTCTCTTCCCATCAAACCAACTTCCCCGAGGTCTTTTTGTGCCACCTTGAATGAATCTATCCGTGTGACTGAGGCGTTCTGCAGTGAAGATGCAACCCCCCCAGGGTGAAGGGAATCATCCATCTCCTCACGTACAATGTGTGCAGCGGACTTCACTGTGTCACAGTGTGTCTCATAGCCGCGTGTCCAAAAAATGTAATTGCACAAAATAAAGTATAATAATGAAAGATAAAGTTAGTTGCTTATTCTGCAAGAAGAAGAAACCCTTCGAGACGTGGACGACGTTTGTGTAGGAAGAGCGTGGAGCGTTCAAGAAGCACGCAGAGGAAGACAAGCGGCGTCTGTTTTCCCCCTTCGCTGTCGGTCTTGATTGTTCTCGGGGTGAGCTGAGTTGAAGAAGGGCGAACTTTTGTGTACTTACTGAAATATCTGCAGCACAAGAGATCAAACTTAAACTGCATCTCTGTGTGTGTTTCTTAAAGGTTTGGCTGTCCAATATTATTACATCATTTGTCGTTACACATTCTCTTTCAATAGCCGATTTACGGGTCAGATGTATGGGTTCTACCGACGGAGAGGGTCACCAGGGGCTCCTCTCACAGCCCTCCACAGCGGGACCGGAGCTCCTCAGCGGGAGAGAGCGCGGTTCCGCGCTCGTGGTTTGATGAGAACGCTGCCGCCTTCATCTGCAGGGCGACTTCCAACGTCGCCACCAGCAGAAGCAAGCCGGTTGTTGTTGCTCGGTTGCCGACACACTGAACATGCACGAGGTGGAGGGAGGCGTCATCTCCACGGGAGCTCGCAGCTCCTCGGCACGTCCTGTGTTTCATCGCCTCGGTATCGCGTTGAGCTCTTTGCTAACCGCTGAGCTTCCGACCGGCCGCGGTTCTCGGCGAGGGCCGTGGTGTGTCGGCGCCCCCCGGGGAGCCCGGGGCTGGGAGGTGGCCGTCGCACGTCATCCGCAGCCGGAGAGACGGTGTTGCGCGGTTCTCGGGCACGGGATCAAGGGAATCACGATCCCTCCGGGGAGGACAACACCTCCTGTGCTCGCTGTGAAATGAAAGGTGTCATCCAGCCTCCAGAGCAGGTGCCTGATGACCTGCTCCACTCCGACAGGGAGGAGAGAGGCGCTGGTTTGTCGATCCCAGTGGGCTTGTGTAACAACAGAGTTTACCGAAGCCTAAAGAAAACAACATATTCTAAGACTTGTGTGTAGCTGCTCTTTTTGTTTTGTGTATTGAATACTGAGACAATTGTTGCCTCCAGTCCACACTAAGAAAAAAGTGGTGGAGGAGCGACTTCTTTGCATTGTTCTTTACTTTCGGGCAATAATAACAATCCCCCAAAATCATTTATTCATAATAACATAACTCAACCAAGCAGTAGTGATGGCTCGTATAAGCTCAGTACCTTTTTCAACAAGACATAGTGACTCAACACGTGTTTTACCAGTCAGTAGAGCCATCTGTTAATGGTTAATGGGAGTCGGAGTGTTTGCTTTTAGTCGCTGAATTGCAGTGTAAATGTTGTAAATTGTGTCCCCACAATGAATCACCTTAAAGTCCTTTCATAATACATGAGTTGTCGGTCCAATCCAGTTGATTAATCATAATGATAATGTGCATTATGAATGTTTGAAGTGAGTTACATCTTACGGCTCCCTTTTTCTTGTCTGAGAGACGTTCAACTGTACATGTCTAACACAACACAGACCTCATTGCCTCCTTTCCATCTTCCATTACAGTCAATAAAGCATCGGTTATGATTACACATCAAACACCAGACAATGTACACTGCATCAAAGGACGGATGCAGCAACCAAATGACATTCAGAGGAAGGTCAACACTGAACCAACATTATGCAAAACTAGTTTCCCCACCCATCAACAATGTGTTATTCTATATTTGCACTCATGCATGATTGAGGTATGTCTTTATAGATGTGCTATTCATACATGCCTGCTTGCACAGAACTGCCGAGCTGCGGTTTTTGCTGATGCTTCATCATCAACAGGAAAGTCGTACCTCGCAGGGGCTTCTTCACATTGATCTGTTCGCTATTCGATACGCTCCCCGCCCAGCAGTTAATTCACGTTCCCTACGTGTACCACTTGCCATTGATCGGCACGCAGCAGACTCGGAGGATCCGCGATCGACATAAGTGATTCTTCAAAGAAGCCGTCAAACACACTGTTCCTTCTAACAGTCGTGAGGTTACCAGGCACCGAAGTTAGATCTTCTGACTGGTTTGTCTGATACGTGACTGTTGTTGCGTGCAGGCTTGCTTGTTTTTCTTACATTTGCCCTTTTGCTGGAACCACACTTGCTGGCACAGGTGCCTTTGGCAGCTTATCATGAGAACAGGAAGGAATTTGGATGCTGGTTGGATGGTTTAAGATGTCATGTTTGTTTTTTTTTCAATGGATTTTTAGCAGCTGACTAAAGGCACCAGCTGGTTGTGGCGTCTGACGCTCAGTCAGGCGACTGAACATTACAGGGTTTGTTTGAGGCAGAAGTGGAAATCAAAGCTCCGTTATAATATGTATAATGTCTAATCACGGCTGATCGAAAAAGCTGCTTCAGAGCACCGCGGGGACGGTTTCCGTTCGGCTTAATGTTTAACTGGTTCTTTGCTCAGTCGCCACTGCTTTCTGCAAGTGTAAGAATCCCATTTTCTTATCAGCTCCTCACTCTCACCGAGGGAACATCGCTGTTAGGATACATTTAGAGCCTTCCTCTTACCTGTGCACCAAGGCCCGAGTAATTGAGTGCCATTAGGTTCATTCACAGGCTCCGGGGCAAAACAAAATAAAAGGGAGTTGCCACCAAATTGGCACAATGTGAGTGGTTTCATGACGGGCAGGTTAGCTTTGCTTAACTAGAGGCCTGTTTCGGTGATGTTGTCATCAGCCGGCGTCATGACTCATCCAGCGTCTGGGGATGTCTCCATGCGGCACTTCCTGTTTGCACTGCTTTTCCACTGAAGGGCAAACACCACCATCAGCTTTGCGGCTGATAAAAGCCCATTACGGCCCCATTACATGAGTACAGCAAGGCCCCCGCTCAGCAAAACTACCCCCCCCCCCCCTCCCTCTATCTGTGTGTCTGTCTGTCTACCTGTTGTGACCTGACTCTGTCGGGGTCACTGTTTCTCCATCGTTACAGGGTGAAGGGAGGAGAACTGGAAAGAACACGTTAATAGTCGCACAGGAGTGAAGGCATCGAGCACAGGAGGCACCACAGAATCATCCAAGCTGCTACTTGGGATGTGGATACAAACACAATATTAATCTATGCGTGGCATAGAATTTAATTATCTCCATTCTTCTCCACGTTGGAAATTGGTCTCGTCGTGGTTGTCAGGAAGAGAGAGACAATTACAGAATGCGAATACATTGAATGGATTTTGTTGAAGCAAATCCTGTCATATATATTATAATATTGGGGCTGGTACGAGAGTCTTGTGGATTGTAATTGCAATACCCGTTTTATCCAAATTAGGTTTTGATACCTTCCACACGTTATGGGTGGAAGACATCTTGGATATATATACGACACCAAACACCCGAGCATTTCATGTACAATTACAGCAGCCAATAACACCGGATAATTCAAGTGTTTTATCACAAGTTATGAAACTGCACACACTCTATTTGCACTTCCTAATCTTATAGAATTAAGATCAATATTTTAAAGGATAACAGCGTTTGATGAGAAAATTGTCAAAGCAAGAAGCTGACAAAGAAAATAACCAGTCTGTTCTTATTGTCCCATCAGATATCACTCCTGATTCATTATCTGCAGGTCAAACTCCGTGCTTTCATCAAGGGCATCGGAAGGTATATTGTCGTGAGCCAGTTACCTCTTCATTTCCCACAACATGGGCTCCCTTACTGGCGACCTCCGTGGAACAGGCTGCATTGATTTGGTCCGAGCCTGGTGGCATTAGAGCTCTTAGGTATTAGGCAAGAGGGAGCAAGGAGAGGAAGTAAGACTCCTCCTTTCTGTCCTCCGCTCGCATCAACCGCAATGGAAACACAATCTAAACATTCCCTTTAGAGATGTGATTTCTCCCTATGAAGTATTGTGAATATTTAATATCTGGTTTAGTCTCTAAGGATGTGTGTAATACAGCAGTGTTAACATTTACCTCATTCTCGCCCGCACAACTCCATCCCATTTGTTTTCCTTATTTTGCTTCTGCCTGAACGTGATGTGTTTCGAGTGGAAAACCAACAAAGGGAATTTTTCTTTATGGATTTTGCTTTCATCCTGCTTTTTTTTTCAGGAAATGTCCCAACATAGAAGCATTAAGCGTAGTTATAAGTCAAGTTCTACCCATAGCGCCATAGGAAAGCACTTCAGACCTATAGATATTTGTTGATACCACACCAAAAAAGTGTTGCCTCTTTAATCCTGGCATAGGTAATATGTTTCACACATTTATTTTATATCTCCAGTTTTTTTTTTAAATAATAATTTGACATCAGGCAAACTGTGTTCTCCACAACATACTTTAAGATATCTTTGCTTGTACACACAGTTAATATTTGATAGACACTATCGTGAGTCGCAGACCTAATACGGATCTAGTCCATATGTACATGGTCATCAACAACGTAGCCTTTATTGCTATTTTTTCTTTTATACATGAGCTGGTATTAGTAGTAATCTAAAATATGGGAGTTGACTAGCAGAACTGCATATTGTCCCTGCGATTGTGTTTCCACTGCTGACACATGCAACACATTATGGAGAACACGCTAAGACATATATTTATATATATATATCTTCAGTGGCTCAGTCATTTGTCTCTGTGGCCGAGGCTGACACGAGCTGGCACGAGCCCTGGCACTGCCAACACAAAGCCCCTCCTCTCCTCCCCCCTCTAAAGCGCTAATTGTTAAAAGGCTGCAGCCATCACTGGGCCAGTGTTCTTTGGTTTGACACCATTGTTCAGATTCTCCCCTTTGGTCTCCTCTCACCTCGCTTACCCGTTCCACGGATCTGCCTCTGATCTCCCTCCCCTTCTTTCCGTTGTTGTGCACTTTGTGCTTATTTATTCCTCCGTGTCTGCAGCTTTTCCTGAAAACACACCACCAAGTGTTTGTGTGCGTTCTGCGTCCGTGTGTGCCGCGTGCCGTGTGGCCATGCGTTCAGGAGGCCACGTTATCTGGACTCGACCATCTGGCACGACAATCGCTGAGTGTGCATGTGTGTTAGCCGACGGGTCGGTGGATGCAAGATTCCGTCCGGCAACGAGTGCTGCTCAACTGACTGTTTGTCATCAGATTCTGCCTCAGTGTTCACATTTGCCTTTTTTTCATCGGTGGGACCCTTCTGACAGATGGCGAACAAGAGATATCTTCGCAGTCATGGTCACCTCACACAGCTGGCAGAGACCACTGAGTCTATTTGCTAACTCGCCATGGGTGCTAATCAATACACCTCGTCTGGGAGCTGAGGCATCAGAAAATAAACAGCATCTGTGAAAAGTGCTTAAGTGCAGTTGGAGAAGTATTTTCATTCACGCTCCGCTACACGTGCTCGTTGGCATGTCGCCTTAATTCATCATTACACTTTTGGACACAAAAGTATTCTCATCAAATAGCAAAAACCCAAAAAAGTGTAAACATTTGGGCTTTCACAGATCTGTGTTTAGCGATTGGAAAAAGCGATCAAATGTTGGATCCGTCCAATGGAGAACATTTTGTAGAGTAAACAAAAGTTTACTCGGATTTTATCCAGATATTTGACATTGACAGATGTTAACGGTTTCAGCGCCTGTGATCAGATTGAGTCCGGTCAGGTTCTGCCCAAGATCCATTTCAGTGTGCCAATGTGAACAGGCCTTCAGTACCAAAATCCACTCTGCCAGCACAAGAAGCCGCCCCTCAGAAGTGCTTTATTGACATGGGATTCTGTGTCTCCTAGTGGGTGAAAATACTGAAGCTGTTCAGACTCGACACAGCCGTGTCCGGAGGCATCATGCTGTGTCATCCCGTCCCCGTGAACACGGTGTCTCAGGAGCGGCTGCAGCGGATTTCTACAAAACTCGCCCAAATATCCACTTGGAAGCAAGGATTAAGGGATTAGAACGTGGTGCTCCAAATTAAACCGGGACCTCGGGAAACACAGTTTTGACCCTAATTGGAAAATTCATGAACTAATTATGACGTCTTCACATAAATGTCTAACAGGATAAATGATGGCCTGTTTGAGAGAACTGCAATTTGACTGATTGTCGATGGCAAATAACCGTGAGACATACGTATATAGCACTTTAATAACTCACCAGGCTCTACTGAAATTAAGTTTCAGAAACTTTTAGATATTATAATAGAAACGCGAAGAACATTTCATCAACAATCGTTTTTAGAGTCAAGTAAGAAAACGTGTTATTCATAGCATATTCCCTGCTCTCATTGTATTTAGTTGCATTGCAAGCTGCCTGGTTAAAAACAGAAGCTATGACACCGCTGTGTGCAACACGTCACGTCAAATTTGACTTGTAAATTTACCTGCGGTGTAGGAGAAATCTAGGGTTTATTTGGTTCGATTTAGACTTTGCAAAAAATGAAGCATATGTTGTTTTTCTACGAGACCTTGTCTTTATCATCACAACATAACTGTGGTGCAGTGGTGCGCTTCTTTTCCCCTTGAATCTCGTCCTTCCCCGTTTACGTGAGTAAAGTTCAAAGGTCATGAACCCGGCCCGGGTTAGAAGGAGGGAGCGGGTCGCCACGGCTCTTATCTCGTCCAGAAAAACATCTGCAGGGACTAACGTCCTGAATGCCAAATGGGATTAAAGAGACACAGAGGGGCTTTTTTCTCAACAATTGTGGGTGCTTCAGATCCACATGAATGCAGAGGGAGTTTCGCCTCTGGTGGGAGTTTTGGCCGGGATCCACATAGCAATGGATGTTTTTTTCAGACAAATACTTCCCGTGCCTCCGACACCAGCACAGCCCCTTGTTGTTCTCGCCTCCCAGAGGCCAGCTAGCACATCATCTGCACAGTGTGGAAGAGGAGGAAAAATGAGGAGATTGAAGCCCACTCTCGGCATACCGCTTCCCTACATGCCAATCCTTCCCCTCAATATCTCTGCGGAACGCAACCGATCTTATCAGCTTTGGATTCCCTCACCGAACTATTTCACTGGGTTTGTGCAGGAGGTAGACGTGGTGATGGTAATTGTTTTGTGAATAATAGTCTTAGGCGCTGAATTACTTTATTAGGGCCCGGATAATTTCACAAGAATCGTGAGGTGCTTCTGGCACTTTAGTTGTCATAGAGACATCTCGGAGTTGCCATGGTGAATTAATCAAGTTGAGCTAACGGGCTATTATCCGGTCACTGTTCAAATCCGTATGAGAAGCGTTGAAAACATATTTTGAATCAGTTGATTTTGACAGAATCTGAACCAAGTTTACTCCTCCGGTGGCCTTGACGGCCGCTCTGCTTTACCACTGATTTTTCCAACAGAAAGTCCAAGGAGACCATGGACTTTCTGTGGGGATGTTAACCCCATCAATACATCAGTAGATCCATGAGTATTTATGAAGGAACGCTGCAGACCTCCCTGTGCAGCGTGCGAGTCAGACCGACTGTTACAAGCTGTCCTTGTTTTGCCTTTGGTGAAGGAGGAGGAAAAAGAAACATGCTGCATTGTAATTAGCCTTTAATTCCCACCGTCTCCTTCACTTCTCCTTAGAGAAATACAAGTGTGAGAAGCCTCTTATCTTTAGAATTTTCTCAAATCTTTCCAAAGCAAACGCAACCAAACGTAAAGTCCCCAGAGCAAATTTGAGAGTGCGTAGATGACCAATACATTTATTTTACGTTCGGGGTGCTCGGGGTGTTATTAAGCTTTGCTGGGTGCTGATTGATCGGGTGACTGGCCGCACTTGTCATCAGACCGAAGGGAGGATTTATTCCGGGGGGAAAAGGAGCCATCGAATGTAAATTAGACATTACGGTTTCACCCAATTAAAGAAATCGTCCGACTGAGGAGCGCAGGCTGCCGCACAGCTGTCAAGGACCCCGACACTGAAATAAATTGGCCTCAAACAACCGACCTGAGTTCTGTCAGGTTCATCCGAAAATAAGCCCCTAACTCAATATGATATAAGAGGAGCAGCCATCTTCAGTGGGTGTCTTACAAGGCCGACTGGGCGTTTGCCACCAGAAAACCATGAGATTTTTTTGCCTTACGCCAAGTTACATACGATGAATACGCATTTAAAGGGACTGTGAACTGCTTTTTCATCACATTTGGCTCACGTACCTAATTTTATTTTCTAATTGGTCTGGTTTGCAGTCGCTGAAAATAGCCGATCGGCATCAGGAGCAGCACTTAAAGGCAACCAGAGAACATCCACAACATCGGCCGCTATCCGATCCGCGTGTCTTATCTTAATTCCCCAGATGAAACAGGAATCTAATCCAAGCACAGCTCTAATACCATTTCTAAGAACTAAATGACGGCCAGAAGAAACGACACCTACATAATTTATGTTGGGAGGTTAAAAGCAATTTGGTTTGAGTCACCCGTTCCATCCCCCATCCTTCACTAGAGGCTGTAAAAACATGTGTGGGAGGATTTTTGGTGTTTCAACAAGAACAGCATGGGTTGGATTATGCAGAAATGTAAGCACCTGGCTCGGTAATCACTGGTTCATCAGCGCACATCAACAAATTCCACAAATATTTTGGTCAGTTTGTGCTTAAAACCCTGACTCAGTGCACCTTTTGATAAGAGCGTGCAGCGAGTCACACTATTAGTGTCTCACGGGCACATCCACTTTTTTACGTCCGAGCATGAACAGGCAGTCAGTATTATGCTGCAGCAGGATGGTCCCTGGAGGGCCGTTGAGGTCTAACCGCGTTAGCCTGTTTTCTCTCTGATATTTCTATTGTATTGGTATTCCAGTGGCTGATCGTAGCACCGCTGGGCTCAGGAGAATGAGTAGCGCTACATTGATGCTGAAAAAGAGGACTCATGGGCAGGCAAAAAAAAATAGCAGCTCTTTTATTTATTCTACTCTTCTGCGGTAAAAAAACAACAAAAAAAACAGCCACAGAGGAAACAGTGAAATACAACACATCCATGGTGGTGATGAAGGATAATGAGCTATATAATTTACGTCAGTTATGATGCATCATCGTGATTTTAGGAGGCTGTGCTGCTGCGGATGAGCACACATGGACAATCACAACTGGACACAAATGAGCAGCGGCAATCCCTCCCCAAATGTCAGGGAACCATAAAACCCATGCAGCATGTGCAGTGTCCTCGCAGCGGGCCGCCAAGAAGACCACCAGCCACCTTTGGCTCATATGACCGGCAGCTCCTTTTGTGCGCTAACGAACCCCTGGAGAGACTTGAAAACTTGCAGCAGAGCCACTAACTGTAACTTACATTTCACCTTTAGGAGTTTTCAAAACTCAGAGGAGGAATGTAAACATTTCATTGCAGAAAGATGAACATGGATCATCATCCGCACGAGTGGCTTTAATATAATTTCCCATCTACAAATTAAAGCTGTCTTTATGTCTTGTTTTTGCTTATTTTATCCTTTCATTTAATTTTGCAGTCATTGTTTTTCGAGAGAGAAGGTCTTATTGCTTATTGCTATTGCTTTTCAGCTCATCATGACAGATCATTTTTATTCACGCGTAGTGTTAAAAGAAATGATTGTTCTGGAGGATTTTTGTTTGTCCTCACATACCGCACCTTTTCCCAGAAAGGAAAATAAGCACTTTTTCTGTAGTGAAACAACTGATAATACAGAAATACTTTTGAATCCAGACATTTGCATTTAAAACTTTTCTCTTCTGAAAGCCTTATGAAAAAACGCTGCGGGTATCCATTTGGTGTCACATGATTACACAGCATCACTCGCTTTTGGATAAACGCCTGCGATGACAGTGGAACCTCCAAGTTGAACCCGTTCTATAAACATTATTTAGGTGACGCCGGGGGTCACCTTTTATTTGAAGCAGTAATGTGTGCAAGAAAAGTAGTGCTTGCTCTGGACTCCGTACCTCAAAGAACAAAAGTCGATCTCATTCCCTATTCCCACTTGCTACGTCACTCAGAAGGGAATCAAGCCGAAGGACCCAGTGGACCCGAGATTGAAAGGTTATACATTTTAAAGCTTAACCATTGAAAATTGTAATAAATCATCGTATAACCTTGTACATGGCCTGTGTGCTCCCAGAGACTACAGCCTCTCGGGCTCCAAATCAGATAAGTGTCGACTTGCATCTTGTGGAAAATCCATACTTATAGGAGTTATTTTAGGGACACTGGGCCCATTCTTTCCCTGTAATAACTATGCAGCTCTGACAACAGGCCACTGTTTCAGCCAATATTAGCATGCAGATTCCCCGGTGTAGTGCTACACCATTTCTTCCAGCACAGTGTGCATATTGTTTTCGGAGACAGGAATGCACTAGACGTCCTCCGCGGTGGGAGCTCGCTAACTTAATGGATAGCTGTCAAAGTGGACGTTTAGAGAAGCATCTGCATTTCCATCTCGCTGGAAACAGATGCGGCGAACATGATAACGCACGGAGGGGCGATAAGACGCGCCACACTGGGATGAAGGTGGCGATGTTGCAGAATCAGGGGGGGGGATTTGTTTTTATTTCAGTGTCTTCATTTTGAAGGGAAATGATCTGGCAGAACTGCTTAAGCCAGTCGCTCACGTCTCTAATCTCACATTTCTGCCCTTTCCTCTTGATGTGACACGTTAGCCCCGCTGCCCCTGGACGGACACGGGCCAATCAAAAGAGCCCATTGTTGGGTGTTGTGTGGCCACGCAGGCCCATAGATGACCCTTGTTGTTTCTGCGCAGGCCTGGCTGAGGCAGATGCGAACCAGAACAATGGCTGCGACGCGGCGAAGCCGGCGGTGACTGACTCCACGGGCGCTGAGGGCCCCCGCCAGCCCTGGCCCGACGCCAGCACAGCTGACCCTGACGAAGCCACGCCACGCCCCCACCTGGCCCGCCTCTTCTCCCGAGATGCCCCGGGGCGAGAGGACAACACCTTCAAAGAGCGACCCTCCGAATCGGACGAGCTGCAGACCATCCAGGAACACAGCGGAGCGGGTTCAGAGTGCGGCTCCGAGTCCCCCGAACAGGATCTAGAATAGGCTAAACCCCCCCTGCCTTTTTCTCTTTTGCCTCCTCCGTCTTTTTTCGATCTGTCATTTAAGAGAGGCAAGAGCCCCGCGTTCAAATTTTGCCAATTACGATCGTGCCACCGACTACTACAAGCATGGCATCTGCAAGCAGCTCCGCACAGGCCGCCTTCGGGCTGGGCCGCAGGAAGAAGACCCCCGGCCTCCTGGATCAGATTGGAAACTTCTTCGGCGGGGACAAGAAGAGGAAGAGCAAGGTGAGGAGGCGGGGAGGCGTGAAAGCTCGACCCGTCTTATGTATGCGTTCATTCTGCCAATTCACCCCAAGAACCACTTTTCACTTCAGCCTCTTTAACAGATCGTTTTAAAATGTGTTGAAGGATGTTGGTCACATCTATTTGATTTTGTTTTACTGTTGTTTTTTGGGTGAACCAAAGTCGGACTTTGTTCTATGATTCACATTAACTGGCTAACAGGTGGATCATGACTTTGGGTGGGTGTTTTTTTATTTTTCATTTTCAATAGCTGTGATTTGGAATCATCTATAGACACATTTCTATACTGTTCTGTTTTCCTTTTGTTTGTTAATGGTACTGACATTAGTAGCTCTGTCCTGAATGAGTATAAATATAATATATCTGTTGTAGAAGTGACTTGGCGGAAATGTTTTCTACCGTCGTGCAGTTTGTTTATCGGATCGTCAAACCAGAGTTAAGAACCGCCGTGTCTCAGAAGAACTTAATGATTGTGATTATAACGATGATGGAGGAGGTATGCGAAATCCATGTCTGTATCATTTAGATGTGATAAGGGTAAATCACGTTGGGAGGTTGCAGAGTCATCGAGTGCTCTGCAGAGCTTCTTTGTAAGGAGTTAGTGTCTTCGATGTCTCTGGCGTAAGTTTCAACATCCGCGATAAGCAACAGAGAGGTACTGGACTATTGTTTGTATGGTACATCCTTCAGCTAAGTCACTTTCAAAGTTATTGATGATCAAATTATGCTATCAAAGATCAAAGATAGGTGGATTAACCTGCGTTAGGCTTATGGGTATATTATATGCGGTCTGCATTCTATAAAGGAAGAACAGCCTCTTTTTTTCGTCCAGGCAAGTGATTATTATTATGAGGCATCGGGTCCTGCATGGCTTTTTAATTACATTGTACTTTAGTGTTTGCAAGATACCATCATTTCAACCATTGTTCAATACAAAAACATTAGTTGCTTTTTTTGTGTTTAGGAAGGTAAAGCTCCATTTGTATCTGCTGGCACCAGTTTGTCCATCAGTTACTTCCAGACATGATGATCTGCTTGTTGCCGAAGCCATTAAGGACCAGAGCGCTGCTCTTTTCCGTGGCGCTCTCAGTGGTGCCCTCTGGAGGGGGTGAGGAAGTGGAATTTCCGCTTTTAAAATTTTGAATTAGAGAAACGTGCGTTCACATGTCGGCTATCTCGACAACGCTACCGAAATGCGCCGAAGCTAAATCCCAAAGCCTCTTGGATGTCCCATCACGAGCCGGCTCATTTCGACCGCTGTCTCAAAGGACATTACTGATAACGGTTTGAAAACAGCCCAGCAAACTAAATCCTGTGGACAAAAATATACTCTATGATTTTAAGCTTTTTTTATCTAGCTTTTCTTACTCTGCAGAGCGCTAATCAGCAGGTAATTGCAAAGAAAGCAGTGAGCGGCATGCTTTGCCCCCACGCCTTATCTCAGCTATAAATAGGTGTTCCTTGTAGGATTCAGGATTTTGAACAATTATTTTGTATATACTGTATGCTACAGAGCTTTGCATTAGCTCGTTCTGCTGATATTGATTTGCTTTTGTAAAATGTCACTCAAGAAATGTTCAGGGAAAATGTCAACATAACAAATTCTGAAGCTTTCATTCAACGTTAAGCTAGTGATCAATTTGCTGCAGATTTTCTTATTCTTTGAGCCATACAATTGTACGTTGCTTTCCATATTGATGACACGTTTACTGAAACAAAGTTGTACAAATAAATATTTATGTATTCACCAAGGGTTTGCCTTCAAATAATAATGAGTGTTCACATCTCCAGTGAACGACAAGACAGGTTCGGCCCACCTCCATTGTTGCCTCTTGCAAAAGATCAAGGCTGCAGTATTTATGGGAGTTATTGTTGGATTGTCAAAATCATCCTCGTTTGAGTCATGCTTGATTAACTGTCTTCACATGTGGCAGGTTTGGAGACCTTTGCAAACTGGGTTTTTAGAAAGTGGCGTTAGAGTTGTGAGATGATGCTAAAAACCTCTCAGGACGTGAAACAACTGCAGGAAATCAGCATTGGATGCATAACAGATGTTTGATCGTTTCAAATCACAGGGATGACGACGTGCTAATTGGAGGTAAAATTGACTTTGCATGAGCGTTAGCTGTTAATGTTTGAATATGAGCGCTTTGAATGGCCGACAGAATCCAGCCACACAGACGAACGCAGGAGTAATAACTGTAAATGAATCAGGTTCCAGTAGAACAGCTCACAGTCCAACCAAAACCCCGGCTGGCGTTGTTCTCTAGTGTCTTGGATGGAGACGTGGGGCGTCGGCGCCTCCCCCCCCCAGTCTCCCAAAAGTCCGCTCACCTCAGGTTCACGTGTGTTTGAGCCGGTGGGAGAGTTAGTTTGACCCGGCAGCGGACCGACCGGTGCTGATTCCGGTTGTGTGACAATACTTGTAACCGTGCGTACGTGTCGTGACCGGTGACCTGTTCCTAACCGCACCCTGTTCTTCTAAACCCTTTGTGCATGTGTTGCTTGATTAAACTCTTTAACACCCTCAACACTCTCCATGTTTGTTTTAAATGTCCGTGCTTCTCTTTTGGTTCATCTTTTTCTTACATGATAAAGCTTATACATATTTTAAGTGAAACTGAATTTGTCTTTTATTTGTATGATTAAATAAATAACTTCATAAATAAAACATTTAGTCAAATGCAGTGTGTGTGTGTGTGTGTCAAACCTTACGGTAACTTTAAGGTTTTATTCATTCATAAGAAACACGGTGGTTTTATTTGTCTTTGCTGCGTGTGACGAGGATTGCGAGCTGCATGAGCGAGTTCGCCTTCTTGGATTGTCGCTTGATTACTGTTGTTAGATTCGCCCTCTGAGACCAGGGAAAAACATTTAAATGTAGAAACATTTTCAACCATCTCGTTTTTCGATTGCAGAGTCTGAGCCTCTATGATTATTGACTTCCAGACAAATGAATACACGCAGGAGGTCAGTTTTCACAAGGACGTGCGGCGACAAAAAGACATCATAGGAGACGGATGACGTGTTGGACTTAAATGACAGGAAGAGTGAATAGAACATCTTCCAGTCAGCTCGACTACAAAAAGGGCAGATTGCTTATCGCCCGAATGTTCAGCTTCCCATTACTGCTGAATTAACTGTGCTTTTTCCTTCGCACATGAACAATACGTCCGTGTCTGAGTAGGAACCCTGAGAGCGTTGAACATTACGTGAAACCTTCTTGTATCATTAGAAGTATTTTTATCTTTCCCCTTGACTACGGAAAGTCTCCAGAAAATATATGTAAGAATATAATGAATTCGATTGCTATGAGTCATTTTGGCTCATATCAGTAAACGCAACAAGAATTCGCAAACCGTAGATGATAAAAGCCAGAAATAGTCCGATCCCCAGACTGCCTTCCCTACGGCTCCAAAACAACAAATTATTCCTTTCCCTTTTTCTAAACTCCACTTTGCCCTTTTCGTAGTCCCGAAGAACATTTGTGGGTATTTCTCTCATCCGTTAAATCAGACAGCACAGATATTGGCTTACTTACCCTCCTTTCTAACTGGTATTGAGAGACATAAGCCAAAGTGCTGTATCCCCCCCGATCGATTCTCCCCCCGAATCCCAAGAATTCAACCTGATTATCACTGTTATGTCTAGTTGAGCGAGGATCCACAGCCTTTCAGGGGGAGGTGAATGTCTCACTGTCTCACTGAATACTTGATGACATGTGTGAAGGGAGGCGAGCAGGTTGGAAATATTTGTTTTCATTAATTGCTGATACTCACTAACGATGAAGAATTCCCCCCCCACTCCCCCCTCTGCTCCTGATGGATGGTGCTTTAGCTCCATCACTAATGACACGGAGGCCGTTGTGATCCTTAACAGGCCGCAAATACTTTGTATCTAAATCGGTCTGGAATCCTAATTTCTCACATGACTCATTTCACCCCAGTTTACACGTACAAGTGCACACGTGAACATGCTACATGTGTCTGAGTGCTGCCCAGCCTAAGTAAGTAAAAGTTTTTGGGAAGGTTTTTTGACTTTTTCACCATGAGACGGATGAGAATATTGAAAGCACTGCGGCGGCTGCTCGGATGATTATGAAACTGCAGCGAGGCGATCGTTATCTTACATTTGCATGAAGCAGTATTGTTTCCCAGCACCAGAATCCCCGTAGAATCCTCTCATTTCACCGCGGCGCGGATGGACGAACACATTACCCGCTAAACAGCATCACGGTTATGAGCATATTGCCCTGTCGCCATTAATATCTTTCCCAAAAGCACCGCTTGTTTTGTTCTAGCGTTGGATGGTTCTCCTGGAGTCCAAAGCTTCATATTAAAAGGAAAATAATGTGAGTGATATTCAGGTCAAACTGCTCCTATAAAGACACTGTCATGTCCTTCTGTCCGGTGAGCATCGTGACAAACAATCAACTGCAGTTTAAACTCTAACGAGGAGATAATTAGGAAATCAAGGAACTGGCTATATTCTCCTATTTATATTTCTGGTTCCAAAGATTAAATAAAATATATGTAGCATGAGCAGTGACTGCGATTGTAACTCAAACTTCCAAACTCTCCGCCTTTTCATTCTCACACGCGTGAGACAAGAGGAAAACTTTTAATCCAGGAACAGAAAACTGTCCCTGCTAATCATCATCGACAGCATCCCAGAAGCTAAATGGAAACATGTTGTTTTTAACATTTTTCCATTCCGAATGGAAAAATAAAGACTGATAAAAGTGTTCCCAGTCTGAAGAAGACATGAGAAGAGAAGAGATCAAACGCAGAAGAGACCTCATTCGCATCAAAGGGACCAGCGACAGAAACATCCGCAGAATGCAAACAGCATGTCTCCTATTTCCTTCCATCTTTTCCTTTTCTTGTCTCCTGTTCCCCAAACAAAAGTGCGATTGCAGCCACAAAAGCTGCTGTATTTTCTCCCCTCCCTTTGATTTCCGTGCGCCTTTGCAATCATTTCCGTCCCGACGGACACGCGGCTATTCGAGAGGACATCATTAATGCGTCGCTGCTGGAAGCAAAGGGAAGCTGCCCGGCTGAAAATTACACACCATGGAGCCTACAGAATGTCTAGATTTCATCCTTTTGAATAATCACAAATAGTCATTTGGATTTAATCACTGCTTGATCCACTGGAGGCTGAAAACCAGAACCCCCGTGTGGGGGGGGGGGGAGGTCGTGCTGCTGGTGCTGATGGAAGTTCTCCCTCTTTCGGGTTACCTAACAGCTATTTGATGTGAGATAATGGATGTGAATCATCAACAGCTCACTCACAAACACAGAATCACACACGCGTTTCCCTGTTACATTAATGGGGTCAGAGAAAGGGATGAATGAGGTAACGTTCACTGGGACGTCTGAACACCCTGAGGGGGCGGAAATGAGTTTGTTCTCCCGTGCAAACTCATCTGTTGATGGTGTTTGGTGTTAGAGGAGTTATACGTTTTACCTCCATTGTGCTTGTTTCCGTGGCGTAATTGACGATTCTTGTAATGCGCCTTATTAAAGACTCATCCAGGTGGACTCTCTGTTGATTCTTCCCTTGGGATTTTTAATAAGAGAAATACTGGAATCTCTTTAACTGCTCTTTTGATTTATTTCAATTAGCTTTTAACGTCTTAATGTATTTTGCCAGGTTAAGAAAGGATTAATGAGGTGGGTTTTCAACAGTGATGAGTCAGTAGCTTCCAAAAATATATTTATATTCAAGGTCGTACGTACTGTGAGGTTTTAAGGGTAGAGTAATAAATCTGTTCTTTTCAACCTGGCCCCTACAAAACCATTTTTTTGTGAACCAAAGTTACGTTTCGATGCTTAGTAAAAATTATATGATGAATCAGCACATTTGTCAACAATACTAGCATCCAATGTGGAATTATCATTATCAATATATCAGGTAAGGTCCACTTTCTCCTATCAGCCACAACCTTTACTGTCAAGTTAAACAAGACAAGCTGCAGATTTTTGTTCTAAGTATTCATCTATGCAACCCCAGTGTTTTGACTTTTTAGTCCTAATATTTCATTATTAACCATTCGTGCATTATTGAAGCTTTTGAGAAAATCCCAGTGAGGATGCATTTAACTCTGGAGAGCTTAAGGTCAAGTCGTTTGGTGCAAAAGCACACGTTCACTCAACACGTTGCTCAACGGTGTCCTCCTCTCCTTCCCAGGGATCCTTCCGAGGCGCCCTCTCTCCAGGCCCCCAGAAAGGCTCCGCGACTTCCCCGCGTAAGCGCGGGGCAGAGAACGCTGTGGTCCATTTCTTCCGCACCATCGTAAGTAAAGTAATACAGACACGCGGCCGAGCGTGGGAGTCGGAGCTTTGCTCCTATCCCCGTTCCTCCCCGCTGCTTTCCCTCCTCGCTGCTCTCGTTTCTCCTCTATCACTCCTCGAAACTTCGAAATGTCAAACCTCTTTCCTTGCTGTGATTAACTCCTCCTCAGGTGTCCCCCGCCCCTCCCAAGTCGAGGGTGAGTCTGCCTTGTGTTGCTTCTGTTCACTCACACATGAAATGGAAAAGTAGTAGCAGGCCAATATCTTCCACAGGGACGGGAGATGGATCGGAGTTTGCAGCCGTAGTGTAATCTGCATGATTTTCCTTTTGGATTACCGAAAATACCAAACCTGGAATAGTTTTCAGTGTTGCATTTAGTTTAGCCAAAGGCCTAACGTAGGACTAATCATTTTCTAATTTGAAATGGATAATAAATAAATATATATATATATATATATAATAAAAAGAAACTAAACCCATTGACTGCAGGTTTGCAAACCTACTATGAACAGAAATAACAAGATTCAGATAAAAATTTGACAAAAGCACAAAAAAACATACAACCGTTCAACCAGAAAGTTCATCTGTGCTGCTGCTGAATGTCACTAAATGTGTGCTCTTTCCAATGTGAGCGTCTGCCCTCCCTGCTCCTCTCTCTCCCCCCCCACCCCACATACCCCCTTGTGACCCTGTGACTCCTCTCCCCCCCCCCGGATGGACCCTCCTGTCTGCCTCCTCTCCTTCCCGTCCTGCTTTTGCGCTGAGTAAGATACACGTTTCTATTTGACCCGTGTCCCTTTTTCACCCTCTTTCCCTCGCTGTCTCTGCACCTCCAGTGGGGAGGACTAGCAGCCAGGATGGGCCTGGTAGGTAGTTTAAGAAACGCCAGAGTCATCATGGCTAATTAAACCCAGAGAGCCAGCGAGGTCATCCCTCTCAAACAGTCTCCATCAACCACTTAAGCTGCTGCAATCTGTCCACACACATGAACGATAACGCCCTCATTACCTGACAGCTCAAGTCCATTTCCAGATACATCACCCCCCCATTTTGTAGCTTGGCGGCAATGCTTATCCATGTAATGTCCGCCACGTTGTATGTTCATGATAACACGGGTATCGCTCTGCTCCTCATTAGCCGCGTTTCACAACAAGAAAAAGAAATCCTCAGCGAGGACGCCTTCTGCTTCCTCCCGCGGCGCCATCGGCACTTGACTCCTCTCGCGCAAGTGTGCGCTCCGAAAAGACGAAGAGAAGACAATGTAACAACTATTTGGGGCGATGCGGTTGTTTTCTATGTCGAGGGAGCAAAAGACGTGAAACATTAGGTTCCCCCAACACCACATTCAATCACTTTCACTCACTTACAGTGTGTGGACTCTTGAGAATGAAGCTTAGTCCATGTAGTACACGGCTTTCATGCGTATCTGATTGGACATCATGAAAGGTTGAAGCTTTATACCCGTATAAGGTGAAGAGTCGAGCAGCAAATCTATTACAATGTTTCCAAAATAAAATGTGTTCTGTTGATTCAGCCTGAGGAGGCGAATAAATCAGTTTATGGCATCATGTCCCAAAAGGGAAAACGCCAAGTGCTGACAAGGTCAAGGTCAAGGTCAAGGGCCGGGAGATTAGTTCGTACTTACGGATGTTCAAATTCTCAACAAAATATTCAAGCACAAAGCTTGTTTCTCACACACAACTTTGCCGCTTTGAAGCAGTTCCAACTTCTACATAATTCACACGAGACGATGAAAAAACACTGGCAGAAATGCAGCCCGATCAGACTGTGAAAGTCAGGCCAAATGGGGATTGCACTTTCTTTTCAGTTTGGCTTTTTGTCACTCTCACTAATCCCTCTCCTCCGAGCGCACACGCCCAGAGGAAGAGGTTTCACTCGCTCTCTGTCGCCTGAATCCTCGGCCAAAATGCAGGAAGGTCAACCAAATGAAATCCGAGTCCCCTGACAAACACCTGGGAGGATCTTTGAGCGCTGACGGCATTTCTCCTTTGTTCTTCTCCCCCGAGCAGGGCGACCAGAAGTCGCAGTCTGCTAAGGCCAAGAAGGCCAGCGCGGGCGACGGCAAAGGGTCCCTCACTAGGATCTTCAAAATGGTAAAAGAAACCAAGCTATTTACGAGTCGCCTCTCCACATGACATCTCCCCCTCCCCCCTCTCTCCCCCCTCTCTCTCCTTGAAGTAAGCATGCCAACTAAAGGAATGTTCACTTTCTTCCCCCTGTTTCTTTTCTGCTCTCAGTGATGATATCAGCAGCCGAGTGAGTAACTGATTCATGGCGGAGGGATACTTGAGTTTAACTCACTCCATATTGATGTGCTTAGAAGGCATCCTAATCTCATTACTACTGCAGCAGCAGAGGAATAATAAGAGGCTTTTGGGATCATCGCGCGCGTGCTACAAGCTTTATAGAATCACGCTGAAGTTGGTTTCTCCCGTCAGGGCGCAGCGGGGTCCCAGGGAGGGCCGCTAGGGCTCCGCGTACATTATGCCGCCATCCTGCGATATCGTCAATCATTTGCAGAGCACGACTGGCTCCTTCCAGTGAGGAGGAGGATCACAACTGATCATTATGAACCTATAAACGAATGGTTGCACAATTTAGGGTTTAACAAATCCATTAGTGAGTGCAGAAATTTAAAAAAGAAACGATTTATAATCCTAATTTTTGTCTCATGATTGACTTATAAATAACGTATCACTTCAGATATTTAACACTGTAATCACTAATCTTGTAACAACAACGGCTCAAGTAAGTGTGTCACATTGAAGGTGTTATAATCCGTCTTTACCCTCAGCTCTTGTTTGTTTTTTATTTTCTAACTGCATATTCAATTTCTCTCTTTCATTACAGATAATGAATTTCGTATTAAACGGCTCTAAGAAAAGCTCCTAACGAACCTCGGCTCCCAGCCTTTGATTTATGAAGGGCGGTAAAAAGCTTCTTACGATGTAAATTATCTTCGGAAACAATCCATGAAGATTTGTTTTCATTTGTTTAATCGTGCTGCTTTCAGGGCTCGTACCCTCCCTAGTTTTTCATCTGAATGAGGGTTGGAAATGGAAAACGCACAAAATTGTCTGTTAATGCGGAAAAACACAGGACTGCCACCCTAAAAGTTTGTGAACAAAAAGTAAAGTGAAATCTGTGATGTTTACCTCTCAAACGACACATCTGCAGGATCTTTGATATGTAATTACTTGTGATTTCCTCTTCGAATGTCCAACTATATTTTCCCTCAGAGCTTGAAAGACAAATTGAAAACTTTTAATTAACTATGTTGTTGTTTAAAAGAAATCAACAACATGGCCTGCATGCAAAATGATCCACATTGAACCGCAATAAAATGTGAATGAATAGGAAATATTTATTCAAAGATTTTAATTTAAAATTGTGTAACAGGACACATTGAGACTTATTAAGTCAAATGAATGAAATACTGGGAATGTGTTATTAGATGACTCAAGAGCCGCAATTACTTCAACTCTTTTTCATCTGACTGAAAAGATTTTTGTTTTCCAGAATCACAATCTTTCCTTTATGTCTCTATAACATTGATGTACTCCTTTTTATTGGGTTCCATATCCATGCACCATTGCAGGCCATCCTAACCTGCTTGCTGCTCCCGTTAAAGAGCCACTCTGAACGTTAAGCATGACATCATCTACACAGCTTCAAAACGTGTCACTGCATCGTTCAAGCTTAATGAAAGAACTAAAGGAAACCTTTGCAACCTAAGACGGCTGTCACCGATGATTCACGTTGGCCTTCGTCAATGTTACCAGCGATGACTTAGCGTGCCGAAGCTTTAAGCGCCCATCACAGTCTGAAGGGAAGAAAGAGGGCAACTGAAAACAAATGGGGTAGTTCTTTTAATGCTGGACCAGATGCGTGGAACGGTCCCCTGCACGCACGCACGCATTCATCAGAAATGTCTCGTCTGTCGTACAGGGCAGCAGGAGTTCCTCTCCAGCCAAACGCTGAAGTCCTTCTACGACCCCTCGCTCAAGGGCAGATGTTCAAGATCGCACGGAGGAAAAAGAAGAAGAAAAGGAAGAAACCCCGTCACCCCCCCGTGAACTTACCTTCTCCTTCTCCTCTGATAACACTCTAACTTATGCTAAATCCCTATTACCCCCCCCCCCCCCCCCTGAACCCATTTTGGCTGGTAGATAGCGACACAATCTGTTGCCTCCTCCCTTCTGCACGCGTTGTCTCTCTGCATTCCTCATCATTAGCCTGAACTTTTCGCTGAAACGTATTCGGCCCGACTGCCCCCCAGCGTCCCCCCCGGCTGTCTGTGCTCGTGCTTGAGTGTCTGTGCACGTCTAACAAAAGGATGGCTAAACCCAAGCGCACCCGGAGCGGCGGAAGGTTCGACGCCGTCGCCCCTCGCTTGCTTGCAGGAAAAAGGCCGCCGTGTTTCTGTTTTAGAAATGAGCTTTTTTTCACGTCTCGTCAACACTGTCTTTGTCATTCCCACAAACCTCTTCCTGTGAACCATGAACCCGTTGTTGTGGGATGGTCACAGTGTGTTTGCATTCAAGCCCTTTGTGTCGTAGCTGTGGTTAAGTGTCCCGTCATGAATGTGATGTTGTCTACGTTTGTCTTTGGGGCCTATTTCTAACAAACAAATGCGTTATAACTAAGGTTTCATTTATTTTTGGTTGATGAAGTAATGGTTTTCACTAACGATGGATTCGAACCTCCCCGCTTTGCTTTAGTCTGGTTTCTCCTTTGTCTTTGCTGTTTCGGTCCCACATACTGTAAATTAACACAATGTTCAAGGACCGTTTCCTTTCCGCCTGACTACCAAAACAAAGTGCTGTGTTGCCTTCTCACGGATGATTTAAAAACCACAATTTCAAATGAAGGTGCTCTGTAACTAACTCTGTGGAGTGTTTCTAGGGAATGTGTGATTTGCAAGTTATCTAAAAAAAGAAAACCTCTGTTGAAAACATCCACATGTTCCACATGTGTTTGAAAAGCAGACATGTGACATCCGCAGCGTCCGTCTCTCCCACCGTTTGTGAGCTTGATCCTTTGTGAGTGTTGTTTGATTCTGAACGGATCCTGTGGATGAATGTAAAGATCCTCTGTTTAATAAAATAGGACCAGCCACTTAACTGAGAATAAAAAATAAAAACTGTAAAACAGACTCTACTCTCTGCTTTGTGCGTTTTCTTTCTCTGGCTGATGCTCATTTAAGAAGAGCGGTGTCGGGTTACAGTGAGTCAGCAGGCAAATACAGAAATCCATGACACATTTTGCATTGGTTATTCATGCCCGGCTTTATGAGCTACTTATCGCTGGGGCGGCTTGAACAACGTTTAATCTCAAGTTTTCCAAAACAAATATTTGTGTAGTGACGAATGGAGCGTGAATCAGTCGGCAGGCAGCATCCTGACACGTCATTGCCAAATAAGCACGGCGAAGTCAACACATTCAAGGCCGGGTGAAGTTAAATATCTCCTGAGTTTTCTTGTGTGTTGCATTGCGATTCTGCATTCAGTGTTGATGTCAATCTAAATGTCAATTTGACTCTTCGAAGCGACAAATTGACAAACGTGGTGCCGAGCCACGCAAGCAGGTTCCTACTCCCAGTCCGGCCTCCCCTATTCTAATAACCTCCGGCCTGAGAGTGGTTTAAAAAAACACGAGGAAATGGTTATAATCGCACCCATCCATTTTCCTCCGCTTATCAGGGGTCGGGTCGCGGTGGCAGCAGGCCCGGCAGGCCCAGCAGGCTCACCCAGACCTCCCACTTACGGATTTACAATCTCACACCAAACGTAATGGGGATGCACGTCCTTCCCTCATGAAACATTTTGCAGAGGCAATTTGAAACGTATTTGAAAACGTGAACGTATCGTCACAACCTGTGTTTCCTAGCAACATGGAGACAAAAGAAAACCGCAAGCAACTCAGAGAAAAGATCTTTGGAAAGGAGGTGGCAGGAAAAAGATTCAAAACTCACTGGGCATCCCACAGAGTTCCGTTCATATGAAATACCACCTGGAATCTGCCCAAAGGCCCCGAGGACAATTGTGAGAAGGTTGTTTGGTCTGATGATACAAAAATGTAGCTTTTTGGCCACCAGCAGTGGCAGTAGCTGTGCTCCGTCTCCACTGTGGCGCTTTCTGCTGCTGGCAGCTTCAGGCGCTCGGGATGCTTCTCAGCATCAGGACCTGGAAGGCTTTTAAAGGAAGAACAGTATGAATGCAGAAAAAAAAATATCACCTAATCCTGGAGGGTAATCGTGCTCAGTCTGCAGGAAGATGACTTGGGGAGATTTTAGAAACGAGCCCCAGCAGAAAGGGCTCAGACGGGGGGGACGTTCTGGAGCGGCCGAGTCGAAGCCCACCCCTCGATCCAGCTGAGAATTTTTGGCTGAACTTGAAGCTCATGATCTCCGTGCAACCTGACACAGATTAGGCGGTTCGTAAAGAATGGAGGAAAGATTGCAGTGTCCAGATGTGCCTGACTGAATACCATCTTAAAGGGGGGGGGGATATTAATGCGAGCATTCACTTCAGCTTATGTATTAAATCATTTACATTTTCTACCAATGTAGAAAATGATTTTCAAATGTGACGATTTTTTATTATGAGTATATATTATTCAGGATACATCGAGTTGAATTTTAAATCTTACCTGTATTTGACATTAATGAAACTTTTTTCGCAAAATATGAATTTCTTTTGCAACACTATGACTTTTTTATTCATTTTTTGGGACATGCTACGACTTTAATAGTTCCTTTGACAAACTTTTTTCGACAATACTATGAAAGGTTTATACCTTTTTGAAGTACTATACAATGTTTTACCTTAAACACACACACAGAAATGTGTAGCTAGTGATTAAGCAGCTTTCTCCATGTATTGCTTTATTTGACGTAAAATCAAAGATAAAAAAGATGAAAGTTTAAATTAGTACAAAAATTACTTTATTCTTAATTTATTATGGACAATAGAAAATACAACTGAAAAAAATTATTATCTGTACATTATTCAGTATAAATGCAATACTATGTTCAAATGACATACCTCGAAAAAAGTATTTTGTGCCGATTCATCAGAAAATAGATGCAATCTAACAACAATATTTACAGAACTGAAGTAATTGAATACCTCGTACAGCATAAAATCCAGGGGACGAGGGGCGGCTTAACCGATACCTCTTTGAGTATTGTCTTCAAAATAGAAAAACACATGGAACTAAGTGCAAATGACAAATCACCTCAAAACTATATACACGACACATATGTGAAAAAAAAGAAGTGACATATCTTGGAGAACCATGAAAAAATGGTATGTTGTGGTTATTGAAGTCATGATACCAGTGCAATTGTTTGCACCTCCGCTTCATCGCTGTGGGCACAACCGTTATGAAGCAATAACACGCTCGTCTCTCAGGAGTTTCCTCTCCTTCCAGCCGGGTCGGCATGAGAGGGACCTGCATCTCCTGGAGAACGCTCTTGGATGCTTACGTTCAGCGAGCCAAACCTCTCCGGAGGTTTGATGTATTCATGACAATCAGACAAGGGTGGAAGCCCTCGGTGTGCAATGGAGCAAACAAGGTCTTTGGGTTTGGCAAAGCGTTGCTGCCTGGCTGTGAAACTCAATCTGTACGGTGCCGCTGGGACGGGGGGACTTGTGTGGTCAGGGGAAGACATTGTGCCAGTCTCCGGATGGTTCAGGAACCGCTTCCAGGTCGAGCTCAGGTGTCTCCTGGTGCACTGATTCGTCTTGTCTAAGGGAGGGGTCTTGGATCTGACCTGGAGAGGGAGAGGGGAAGAAACGATGAATTAGAAGGGAGTTTGTTTTACTAAAGTGCACTCTACGTTTTGCCTTTCAAAAAAAGTTGACTGATCGTGGATTCGGTATTGAAAGCTAATACAACAACAACAGTTTGGAGCAGGAGAAGCAGGTGGCCGATAGCTATGAAAAACAACAAAAAAACAAAACAGAATCTTAATCAAGGAGGTTTTGGAGAAGTAACGATTTAAAATTCCGGACGTGCATCTTCCGCTATCAAAGTCATCGGGACAGTAAGCGTGTCGGCCCGAACATCTGGCTGCACACTGGGCGGCGTGGGGCCGGTCAGCTGCTCACCGTAGCCGTGGGATCTCTTCATGTGGTGTTTCATGTTGCTCTTCTGGGTGAACCTGATGCTGCACACCTCACATTTGAAGGGCTTCTTTCCAGTGTGTTTGACCATGTGGACCTGCAGAGCACTCTTCTGGTTAAAGGCCTTGTCGCACTGGGCGCACTTGAAAGGCCGCTCGCCTGCAACAAAACACACACACACGTATTTTCATGCATTAGGACGACGGGTTCAGATTCATTTAGTGCCAAGTAAGATTATTGGGACTAAGTATAGTGCAATATGTTATGCGGCAGAAAGATGTACCAGCAACCTCAAGCAAATACATTCCTCCACACACCCACGACTGTACAAGCTAAAATCTCCATTAATTTCCATTCCCATATGCATGAAAAAGAAATATCTGTTAGTCATAAAAGAGCCTCCTGACGTAGACACGTAGAAAAGAAGCTGCGACGTGATGAAGGACATTGTACTAATATTATCTTGCATAGTTTGTGTGTACTTGCATACTTAGAAACAAGTGTATCTGCCTGGAGGAAGACGAGGGGCGAAATCCCACTCACATATGAATGAATGACACAGCGGGGGCCCTGACACACAGCAGAGAGCTTCTCCATGTTCTACATCACTGCTCCAGACAGCAGACTGGCCTCGGGTATCCAGTCGCCTTCGCTTACACAACTAAAGTCACTTATTAATTTTATGAAAAGCAAAAAACAAAAGCAAAGCCTTGGAATAGATGCGGGATGGAAGGTTTTTGTTCTTCAATGTTGCTTTGAGACTAAAGAGAGAAAACCAATCGGCATTTAGTTGCCGATTAGCTGTGTTTGCATGAATACATAAATTATATATATATATAATGAATGTGTCTCAAAAGGAAAGCTTACAAATAAGTTTCACACTATTCATTTTTCAATTTTATTCAAGACGTCTTCGGGACTCTTGATTCCGTTTGACATGGAAATCTTGTCAATCCAATTTGTACCAAAAAGAATAGTCACGAGTGTGCTGAGGTTTGAAAAGAATATCAAACAGGGAAGCTTTTTGTTAGTTAAACATTGTGTCGTGTTCCTTTGAGTGTCGCCGCTCACTGTGGAGTTTCCGACGTGCAGTAGACCAAGTAGCATGAACCCATACTGGAGGTTTGACATACATGTTGCCATGGCGCTCAAAAGGTTTCTCCTCATTTATACAACTTTTCTAAACTTTTCCACTACGTGGTATTGCACGTTGCTGTTTGAAACCACATTAGAGGAGGAGAACCAACGCTCCACCCGCCTTTATCGTGAATATGGTGCTGGAATATCAGTAAAGACAACTTCAGATTAACAGGCTTTCCCTTAGCATCCATAATAACAGAGGGACATATTCAGCCTCAATACTAGCAGCCACTCATTCCTACTAACTGCTCCTTTAAAGTTCATCACAATCTCCTCAATAAGCATCTAAATCTGACCTGTGAAGTGTCATAAATATAGTGGATCTAGATAAGGTAATTAATACACCCGCAGTGTTCAATCAGTGGGAATGAATACAAACACGAAGGAAGTTAGCAACAGACGATAGTAATGTTCACACATTCACAGCATTTCCTGCCTGGCTGCTTATTGGTCGGCTCAGCGTGCTGCAGATGGAGCCCACTCTCTGAACACTGGCAATCCAGAGAGCCCGAGCCACATGAGAGCACAGCACTCTGAACTAATGGCTACTCCCTTTGAGAGAGGAGAGTCACGGCCTGCACAAAAGGCTGCCACATTTGTCGCTTGGCATTTTGGGGGGTTTTTGGCGAACAAAAAAGGGACGAAAGGAGTCTCAGCCGCCCTCTTTCTAGATATTACAACTTCCAGGTTGGCACGACTTTCTTTTTACCATCGTAATGAAAAGTGAATCAATAAATAAAATGTTGAATAACCAATAAAACGGGGAGTGTGACATGTTACAGTTGATGTTGCTATTATTATCATTCTAAAAGTGTAAAATACATTTGAATTTCAATCACAACATTTGTACTGTGACAGCAATAACGCTGAGACCTGTGTGCGTCCGGTTGTGTCTCTCCAGCTGGCTGCGCTTGGCGAAGGCCTTCACACAGGAGGAGCAGCTGAAGACTCGGGGTTTCTGGGAGCTGGGTGACGGGCCCGGCTGGTGCACTCTTTCGTGCTCCTGCAGACAAATCAATAAAAACAGGATTTTATTGTCGGCGTGTCCCTCTGACGGCGGGATAGCTCGATGTTTCAGTTACAGATTCAGGAGGGTCTCGAGCCCGCCAGTCATTTTAAACAGGGAATTTGACTTTTCTTCTTCTATCTTTCTTGGGTTGAAGTCGGTTAAATGATGTGCTGAGCGGATGGCTTATGCAATAATGAAAAATAAAAATGACCAATATTTTAGTCATTATGCCTCAACTGAGTGAATGTGCACTGATTTTATAACTGACCCACCATAGGTTTAAATTACTAGTCGTTGTGTGTGCTGAAAAACCAAAAATGGTTCTGTTTGGTTGATTGACTGAAATGAATCTGCAACTATTTGGAAAATGTTTGGCATTTTTCAAGCTGAAACTAGTGATTTGCTGGTTCCAGCACAATGCTGTGCTTATTCATGTCATGTATGGTAGTAAACTGAACATTTATACTGAGAGTGGTCCAGGTTGTAAATACATACAATTCTTTGTTAAAAAAAGTTTGATTGCATGTGTCTACCAAATATTGACAACCCTCAAACAAAAGAGTTATAATTCTGATGTAATTTGCCCAAACTCTCTGAAGCAGCATTTTGGAAGCTGTTGTCCACTCAGCCAGACATAAAGTCTTGATGGCATTGATGAAGCATTACTCATCTCTTTAGGGCCTGCAGGCATTTGCAGAATTTGGGTAGACTGGTTCCGAGGATATTTGGGCTCATTATGGATGCAGTTTGATAGAATGGCCTCGGGTTATTTGGGAAAATCAGTAGAACATTGACTTTTGAAAAGATGAAGGAAAAAAAATAATAATAATAAAACTTTCAACCACACAAAAAAGAAAACCTTTACATTACCCAGTTTGTCTCCACTCTATGCACCGCGCTCACAATGATGTCAGGGTAGTCACTTTAAAGTAATACTTCAACAATTTATATTAACTTACACGCTAATTACAGACTATTTTGTTGCACGGAGGAGTCTATTCAAAATGCTACTTGATTTAGCTTAAATAAAAAAGATTTCTGTGCAACGGTGAATTTTTTGCTTAGAATCAGCCGTTTATATCTGCATAGGGAGAGGATCGTCTTCATAGGGTCCACTATGTCGCACTGACATTCTTCTACAGTAACCCAGAATGGACAAACATTTTGCATTTCTTCCCACGTCCCTGTAGTTCTCCAAAACCCCACCCATGGATGCCACGAAGCCCTACGCACTGCTCCTTTGAATAAGTGATCAGCTGGAATAATTTCACCATCAAACGTATGCAATCAACCGCATCACAGTCGGCTGTTCTCACGCAGGTTCTCACCTTCAGGTGTGTTGCTCGCTTGAAGGCCTTGTTACAGAGACCGCAGACGTGACAGCGGTCCTTGCCGTGGGCTTGTCTACAGTGGCGTCGCAGAGTGTTGGCATTCTGGAATACCTGATTACAGTAGTAACACTGGTTCTGGCTGTCGGCCTCCGCCTGGCCATCCTTCCCACCCTTGTGGCCATCGTCAGTAATCTGGACGAAACGCAAAAGATGAGCGAGAGACGCGTTTACCGTTACTTCCCAAAGCATTGGAAATAATGATAAACCTGGGCTATGTTTCATAAACCTGGTTTAATCTCACTACTGTCCTAAAGTGTTACACTCGTGGTGCATATTTCCATTACAATCCAGTCTGAGATTGACAAATGTGTTTTTACATCTTCCATCCAGCCCATGATTACAATTCAGGCTTATGATGAAAATCAACGGGTTGACACTAATTTGCTTGACAGGTAATCCATCACTGTGGATTATCATGATGCCATTTTAAGCATCAATGCGTCACTGTAGAACCACACACACACACACACACACACACACAGGCAGGCAGGCAGGCAGGCAGGCAGGCACACACTCACATTGTATCCATTGTCAGATGCTCCGTTCGTGGATTGCGAGTGGTGGCTGACCAGTATGACCTGCTGGCCTGAGCTGTTGGGTTGTCCCGGGTCACTGAGCACTGCAGGAAACTGACCCTGAAGATCAAAAGATGCTCTGGTAAGGCAGGTGACCAACTTCACAATGTCAAGTTTGATCGTCACACATGCTTAATGACATCACCAATTTGTCATGTTGTTTGTCACTGACAGTGTGTACAAATACATTTTAAATCAACCTGCGTTTTTAAATCTGTCACGATACCAAATAGCGGCAACAGATGGCCTCTAAATGCCGTAGCGTCTTTGTGTGCGTTGTTGTCCGTTTATACCTGCGCATTGAGGTTGAGAGTGACACCATCCAGAATTCCCTGGGCATCCGCCAGGGTGAGTGTAACTGTGTCGTCGCCGGCAACCCCTCCTGGTGACATCACGAGGCTCTGGGACACCGCAGGAAGTGACAGGGTGGTGCTGGGTGGCAGGCTGGACACTGACAGGTGAGATTGAGAAGGTTAGAGAAGGTTAGAGTTCTGTAAGCCAGCGTCATGTTGCCTTTGTGGTAAATGTAGTGGAATGTACTCGGCATTTGAAAGGGGATTATTAGAGTTTGGGTCTGTAATAGCGTTGGAATTGTCTACCTGTGCAAGAGGGATTGAAAGGAAACGGTGAGGGTGCAATTCACAGTTGTGATAAGTTACTGCTAATGCCACCTGGACCATTTCTGTCACCGATGCTTCACATTAAAAAGCATCCGACTGGAAAAACACACACCGTTGTTTTCACTTGTGAAGCAGCTGCGTCGTTTTTAACGGTCGATCGGTTTGGAATATTGCAGAGAGTGATGAACTAATCAGGCGCAGTCACAGTGTTACGTTTTACCAATTTTTCTTGCTTCCTCAATTATGACAGCGATGTGAAGCTATATTTAAGGACGTGACGAACAGCCTTTTGGTGTTTTGCTCCATGAATAAAAATAACAATATTTTCATTAGCTTCAGTCAGGGATGAAACTCCATTATATTACCCGTGAAGAACACCAGGCAATATTTTATTATAATATGAAGGGGCGGCGTGACCCCGTACAGTTTATCAGCCGAGGTGCAGGTTGAACCGTATTAACATACAAAGTGTCTGGAAGGCTTCATTCCAATCAACACGAGCAGAGATGCTCACAGTCTCTGTGAAGCGGTGGAAATGTTTTCCACTCGAGTTGAGAAGGAAGGCTAATGAAGAGAGGGATGAGTGACTGGGAATTTGATTAAGCCTAAAAAGTGACACGCAAACCAGTAAACAGCGAGCCATCTGACAAAACAAGTCGTATCCGTTCGCTTGTGCACAAGCCTTTTTTTCCTCAGCCTTTTACTTTCTCATCCTGCTGTCCAATTATTAAGTGACGGCATTTCACATAAACATGTGTGCCTCAGTTATACCTACTCTTGACTAATGCCTGCAGCGTGTACGTACATTCACTTACGATGAATTGTGTAGCCTACAAGAAGAAACTTTGCAGCAGGGATCACGGTGTCGTTTCCAGGCTCCCGCAGCCACAACAGCTTATTAATTCTCTGTCCTGAGACGATGTTTCAAAGCTAAAAAGGTGCAGCCTGGCTCAATTATGTCAATAACGTTAGAGGGCCATATTGATTTTAGAATTTCCTGCAACAAAGAATTGCGCCAATTTAATAAGTTGTGCTCAAGTCGGTCAGCTGCTTATCTCCAATGTTGTAGCCATGCTATTGGCTTAAAGTGGTGGCCCTGAGTCAAGTGGAGTCATGCAGCGGGTCACTAATGGCGGCTCGATGCAGGGCAGAGATGCAGATTTTGTGTGCATTTAGAAAACTGAAGTGGTGTGGAACGACTGATAGAAAGGTGCGGGTACTTTGTGACCACGAATGTCTGAATGTATTTCAATAAATGAGGGAGTGAAGCGCTTTTATTGCTTCCTGAGAAATCAGTCCGTAAATGTTTTAGAAAGGTTCTGATAAAAACATACTAGCTACTTTGAACATATCTTGGGGACTCCAAGGTTTCAGAGCGACGAACTTGTGGTCATCTAGAAACAAAACAAATACTGCTCTCTAAGTCCTAACCTGCCATTCCAGTGTTGGCGGGGCTCTGAGGGAGGAGATGG
>NC_135707.1:15647817-15654815 GCF_964276395.1 Gasterosteus aculeatus | reverse complement strand
CACCCTTTGATACTTATCCAATTTTGGACATCTTAAATCTGATTTACAATATATTAAAGATAATAAAAATAAAAAGTCAGTCACTTTTTAATAATCTTCAAACCTACTTATGTATGTATGTATATACTCATATATGCCCTATATATTTTGAGAAGCCTTTTCTAATCTCTCTAGTGTTAGTTGTGACACGGAAAGGTATTTTTATATATTTTGTTTATTTATTTGAGTTTGGATGGAGGATATGAACACTATCTGAACAAATTCCAATAATCGAAATTAAATCAGTCCTTCACAAAAAAAAACTAAAAAACCTTATTGGACAGGAATAGAAATCCCATCACATAGGTTGAAAATAATTATTTTAATTCATTTTACAGCTGACGGAATTAAAAGTAGTCATGGGCCTCCACTGCAGCAGTTACATTAATCTCGTTCTGTTGCTCCTGTGGGATTGCTCCTCTACTAGATTGCTCATTTGGTTCAGTGCATATACGCTCACTAGAGATATTATAGTAAAATCATCTAATTCCACTGTACTGCCAAAAGATGCCATGGAGGAAGGAGCACAATTACAGTGTGACTTTGGCAATGCAGCTGCAGCAAAAAGCACCTCATTAGTAGTAGCTGTCATCCTCCTTACCACATCAGTGCTGCTCTGAATTCAGCAAAAACAAAGAAAACAAACAAACGTTGATCCCCTTATTAAAAAAAGAAAAACGCCTAATTTGGGAATGTTGAAAAAGGGTTTTACATTTTAAGTTGTGTAAATCAACTGTACAAGGCCGTGGTTATGAACTCCTCTGCCTAACATGAAGATGATACATCCACCCATCCAAGAGAAATGTTGCACCAACTACTCGGTCTAATAGAGTGGAACGATTCAGACAATATGACATGCAACACAGGAGGGACGACCATTTAAATTGTCTTCTGCTCAATTAAATAGTTAAAAAGGCAACACGTACAGCTCTGTTATGTTATTTGTAAAATAGCCCACAGTCTTTAGGTTATTAAAGCATTTTGATAGACTTAAAAGGGAATGTAATTAATATTTGATTAATTAAAGCGTTGGTCAACTGTATTCACAGAATACAGTGTCTCTGTAAATGAAGATTATTGAGTCATGGAACCGTGAGATGCAATGCAGCAAACTACCGTGATTCCTACTTGAAACATTCTTATATGCTAATTTTAGGCTGGTAGTTTAATCAAAGATGATGCTTAGTCTCACATTTAAGCTTTGGGTCCATAAACTGCAGTATTTTAGGAAATAAAACCATGACAATTGCTCATCCAAGTAACGCTAAAAGATAGATTACCTACAATAAAAAAATGAAAAACATGACAGAGCACAAGCTCAGTTTTGTTGTAAGTAATAAAAGGCAATAGCAGCTTAATGCATGATCAAAACAAGTGGCACAAATTAATTGACTATAATAATATTAATGTTATTGAAATAACAAAAAGGAATAACTCATCTTTTAGAAGAGGGGCTTATGAGGTGCTTATGATACGGTGCATTAGCCACAGTAGAAAGAGACACTAAGCAGAGTACTGCTGTGGACGGAGGCAGCATCAAAACATTTACTGCTCCGCAATAAAGGCCCAGCTACTTATTTTTACATCACTTTAGTACACATTGGCGGTAGAATATTTCCCCTGCTTTGCCTTGGCGTCAGACAGCCCTTCCTGCCGGGCAACTGAAGCAGTTATCAACACTCTCTTCAAAGACACACGACTCTTTTGACAAAAACAGTCTTTGCAAATTGTGTATTCTGCGAGGAAAAATGTGTCTTTGAAGAGAGTATCAATGAATCTAACGGCTTCAGTTCCCATGAGAAAGGGCTGTCTGAGATAACGGTAAAGGAGTGAAAATAAAAAAAATGTAACATGGATGTTTTTTGATGGGCCTTCGTGTTTTTTATTCTGGCCACAATTCATTTGGCTGCTGCCCCCTTATCCACAGCAGCACATTGCTTTTCCCCCGTCTTCAGCTCCAATCTAGTGTGGCTAATACACGGACTGTGGATAAGCACTTCATACAATCTCTTTGAGGCCACGGCAATGACGCACACGGACGCTAACACGATGCTCGTTAGTTGGTTTGAGTGAGTGTAACCTGTAGTGTGATGTTGTTGATGTTGCTGGTATCGATGCCAGAGATCTGAACGTTGGGGCAAACCAGGTTGCCAGGTGTCAGCTGCAGGTGGATGCCATCTAGCGTGGTCAGGCCATCTGGGAGAGACACAGTCAGGTCTCCTGCAGCTATAGCACACACACACACACACACACACACACACACACACACACACACACACAGATATTATTAGAGATTTCACACTGTGCTACAAGTACTTTACCTGTGCTAAGGTTCATCCATCCAGAAACTACACTTATTTTGTCCCAGCTTCAACATGTGCATACATTTATAAGTTACACAACTCAATCAGCTGTTCATGTCAGGAAAATGCATGGTTATAACAGATTTATTTTCCCACTCAAATGAGTACTGCAGTGAGTCGAAGGGCTACGGCAGGCAAAGAAAGCATGACGTTATGAACAAAGGGCAATGCCTGATTCAACAGACAAAAAGGAGCTACTTTAACGGTACCAGACGAGGACGTCCCTGGAGGCACATTAATCAGCATGTATAGACATGGTATACACTCCATTATACGCACACTGGGGCCTCTGAGCTGTGAAAATGACTTGCTGCTTTCTGCTTGAGCAAGATTATCCTAGATGAGTAAGTACCAGCAAAAGAGTGAGAGACATGCGACATGACTTCAGTTGTTTCCCAGAAGATGAAAGGATAGACGTTTTTGGGGGTGGTTTGCACGTCTCTCGAAATGCCGAAAAGAGAGAGCGAGAATGTTGAAATCTGGAGCAGTAAGCTTAAAGAAGAAGGCAATGACTGGTAAAGCTTTTTAGCCCCAACTTTTATGCTCCACGAGCTGTGGAGAAAGTCATTTCATGGCTGCAAACCTTCAGCAAACACATTGCACTTAAATCAAAATGAATGTTTTGGAGGAAGTATGTGCAGTTTTATCTGCTTCAGAAACGCAGTACAAACATCATGAACACTTGAGAAGAGTGTGGGTATCATGCAAAAGCAGGTTTGTGTGGACAAGGACCAAATGGTATTCTGTGATTGAGAGGACAGGATGTACAGGGAGAGGCTTCTGCTGATGAAGCACCTTCCTCCTCAAGGAACTTGCTAGATCAGGCCTCGTGTTGCAATTGATGTCATCCGGAGCAATTGGTGGCTGATTACTGACTGACTGACTGGAAATGAGTGTCCCCAGCTGCATCTCACTTACACCCACAACGGTGGAGAATTAAACATTGGTACACCGTTATGGTGAAAATTAGTGTTGAATTCACATGAATTGTGTCGTTGTTGGGTCATCCATAACACCACATAGGGACCTCTTGGGGATAACACAATTTTGCGCGGCCATTTTAATTAAATGGGAAATTCTATCCTCTCCACATATTGCCTGCTGACAACTTTTGCAGTCTCAATGATGCCTACCTGACATGGTGGCGGGCAGGATGGCTTGTCCCACCAGTCCCGGTTGCAGTAGACTCTGGTCAAACTGCCCTGTCAGGACTTGGTTGGCTGGGAGGTAAATGTTGGGGTCAGAGTTGGACGTCTGCAGCAGACCCACGGACTGGAGGACCTCTGAAGATGCCGGCTGCTGACCCTCGCCCAGTCCCACGACCTGCCCGTTCTCGGGGTCTTGAGCCTGACCGCCGGCTGCGACGGAGCGCTTGGACTTGCGGCTGTCCAGGCTTGGCCGGAAGTGGCACTGGAAGTGGGTTTTGCGATGGCCTGAAGTTCGGAAGCGCAGCTCACAAAAGGGACATTTGAAGGGCTTGGAGCCCGTGTGGAGACGCATGTGCACCTTTAAGCTGCCCTTTGTAGAGAAGGAGGTGTTGCACATGTGACAGCTGAAGAGTTTCTGACCTAGAAAGATACAGTCAGGAGAGTAAATACATAAGACGTGTGGCTCGTCATCATTCCTGGCCTTTGTTCTATGTGCAGTATCAATCTGGAAAACTAACAGGACTGTCTTATATACATTTGATAGAGATCGATTAATAATAAAGAGTCTGGAATCGGGTCAGGGGGCTTTTATCAAACTTCACTGTTTTTCTCTCGGCAGTATTGAAGGTTTAAAAGCAGTTGGGCTGGAAACCATGGCAACATGCTTGCACATCCTAACAAATTCTGATAAATTCCAGTTAAACAAACAGTTCAACGTCGGCTTTCTTGGTGAAAGATTGATAGGACAAATATGAGCGAGAGTGGTATCAATGAACATCAAGGAAACTACCCTGTTTAGATTCCCCTTCTCTAAAAACCACATTGTCCCAGAAATTCCGATTAGGAACCTTGTACGAAAGTGAAATACGTTCAACCACAATTCAGTCAAGCTCTGGTGATGAAGCTCTTACCCGTATGTGTCTTCACGTGGCAGTCCAGGGTAGATTTCACTGTGAAACTCTTCCCACATTCATCACACTTGTATGGTCTTTCTCCTGTATGGATCCGAATGTGCCTGCACGTGGAAAGCAGATTGTCAAAGGCGCTTTTAAAGAGCACAAGATGAGACAGATGAGAGACTTTAAGGAGAGTAAAATAAGACAGCAGATGAATGCACACTGAGTTTGGGTGAAACAATGGAATTGAAATATAGAATGTACAGGCTTACGGGTGTTTACTAGTTATGACCAAAAAGCACACAGCTCATGCCTTTGCCATTGCTAATGATGTTGCACGAGCTTGCGTATCTGATAAATATATATTGTTTATATTATATTTGTTTATTTAAAAATATTATTTTCAAACTTTACTTCAAATATCTTTTCTGAATTTTGGGATACCTTTCATATTTCATTCAGACTGTCATTTACCACTTTTTATCTTTAATTAGGAAGTCTGACACAGTAACTGCCAATTGCATGGGGAGTTTGAAGCAACCTGCCAACACCTGAATCGCTCCATGTCTAAAAAACTAAAAACATATCTGGTGTACTCATAGTCAAAGAAGCTGCGACGATATTTACCTGACAAGGTCACTGGGCTTCTTGAAGCTCTTGGGGCAGAACCTGCAGCAGTTGGCAAACTTGGGTTCCGTTTCCAGTTCGACGGCCTTGTCTTTGATCTCGCTGATTCGATCCCGCTCAGCCGCTGACTGGGCGAGGATCCGCTCCGACACCGAGGCCTCCTCCCCGGGGTCTTTGGCCAGCTCTGCCGCCTGCTCCTCAGTGAAAGTGATGATTTCCAAGCTCCTCCTCTTTGACTTTTGCTCCCCGTCCTCGTCGTCGTCCTCCTCCTCTTCTTCTTCTTCGTCTTCTTCATCATCCTCTTCGTCAATGTCTTGACTATCCAGACTTATAACTGTAAAAGCTCAATGATCATTACGGGCCTTTAGGTTATACTAAATAAATAAAATACTTTCAATGTGAGTAAAAAAAATATACACTTATATTAACAGCAGGACGTTTTTTTTTACACTGTGTTGGAGAATAAAACCCTATATGTTGCATGCTGATAGCACTGTCCCCTTCCTCCTATTATCTAGATGTCTTTCATCTTGCTAAAAACGTGGACATGCTTTCAAACAGCCTTCCTAACTACGGCGATGCAATAGAACTCGAATGACCCTGCGTGTGGAAAAGTGTCCTGTGCAAAACATGCAAATATTGTCCAGGCATCCTTACTTTGATCCTGCACAGCATGCTCCTTTTTCATATGCTTTTTACACAGCAGGCTGGTCCTGAAGCTCTCGTCACACATGGAGCATTTGAAGGACTTGATGTGGATAATCATGTGGCGGTTCAGGCTGCCATTGGTGGTGAAGGAGGCGTCGCAAACACTACACTTAAACGGCTTCACTCCTGTTGGCGAGAGGTGAGAGAGGCCGGGCTTCACACAGTGTCTGCACGTTTCTGGAAGTTCTATTAGAATGAATTCAGGGGGGGTTTACTAGAAATAATTATCTGTGAACTACTTAAAAACTTATGAAACTCCATTACTTTTCTCATGCTGCTAATGGACCTTGTGTTTATAGCTAAGAGTCACCAACACTGAAGTTCTGTCTGAATCTACCTTTAGTGTTTAAAGTGCGCACATTTGGCATTAGCATTACCATCAGTGTGCTCCATTTCATTTACAACGGGGTAAGATATATTTAAATGTGCCTATAACCTTTATGGACTTAGAGGTTTGTAAAATTGAATTAATTAGGGAAAGATTTCACCTGTATGCGTGTTGAGGTGGGACTTCAGCACTCCAGCCGACACAAAGGCTCGTCCACAGAGAGGACATCTGTATGGTCTCTCCCCGGTATGTGAGCGCACGTGCTGCTTCAGATGGCTCGACTTTTTGAAGCCCTTATTACACCAATTGCACCTGAAAAGGTAAGAAGTCACTGTTGCTATTATTTACAAAAGGATTTGATGTACAACATGTAAGTCATCTATACAGTCACATAACCCATTGGGCTGATGGGGGACAGATGAGATGTGTTCACCGAGGTTACGTCCACACGCTTGATGGGGGTGTCACTTTGCACCAGGACCTTGATTGGACAAATGTTTCGCTGTTTGTTTCTGGATTTCAAACCGGACGAACATGGCTGCTCGTTTGAGTCAGACCTAATTTCAGAATAAACATCGGTTAGTTTAAAAGTCTTCAGGGGTGTCCAAAGGCGGTGCACTGAAAACTTTCTTCAAGGAAAAATCCCCTCTGCCTTTATTTTCAACCCTCTCTAGAAATGCATCTGGTGAGGGTCAATATTGTATTTGCTCTCCCTCTTCAATGTTTTTCCTTGTCTGATATAATATTCAGGGTGAAATATCCAAACTACGTGTGATGCAGAGGACTTACGTTTATTAATTTAATTCTAGTCAAATCTCATTCATGAATTTGAATGACTGATGAGTAAAAAAAAAAAACATGGATGGCACTTGGTGTCCGCCTTACAAAA